>NW_023606861.1:0-40001 GCF_013339745.2 Dermacentor silvarum | reverse complement strand
TCGGCGCAACTGGCCCGTCTATCCTGCACCCCGGCTGGAAAGAAGATCCTGGCGGTTCTTGGGATCAACCTTATACTCATGGAAGCAGTAGCGCACCCAGGATCTCTGCCAGGGGGGCAGGGGGGGGGGGGGGGGTTGACAGTTTGCCAATACCATCTAAACAGCACTAATTTCGATTTCTTCACGGGAAATTGTGAAAAAATGCGCTTTTTGCGAGTGTGCAGACGATTGCGCGTCTTACATCTTAGTTGCAGTACTCAAAGGCGCAAGGAAAGAAAATGGGTTGAATAAAAGTGGGGGTTAACTCGGCCTCAGGGGGGGGGGGTTACAACCCCCGAACTCCCCCCCCCCCCCCCACCCGGTCGGTGCGCCATTGCATGGAAGAACGGAAATATCAAATCTCAGAAGATCAAAGGAATAATATACGAGTCGCACCGTTTCCCCGTAATGTTCATCCTCAACACAACGTAGGCAGACGCAGGGCAAGAGCCCTCACCCTCCTCAAGAGTATCAAAGACGATCCCCACTCGGCATGTTTTGTCGACGCAGCCCAATATGGACAGTCGTCTAACTTCGCCACTGCCATCGTCGATCACAACGGACAGATAGTGAATGCAGCTTCCCTGAAGTGCTCAACTCCATCCAGAGCAAAGCAGGTCGCAATTGCTATGGCACTCCTAGACAGCAGCAAAACACAAATCTTCACTGATTCGAGATCGGCCGTCAGGGCTTTCGCTTGAGGGTCCATTGTTGAGGATGCTCACAAGATTCTCCAGAACAAGACCATCTCTACGCACACCATCACGTGGTTTCCGGCGCACCTCGGCCCCCAGCTTGACTCGTTGCCCAATCTCAATGACATCGCCCACTCCCAAGCGCGCGCACTAACCCACCGCGCGGGAGCAGGGGCGAGCTCAGAGGCCGGGGTTCTCGAGTTTCGGGACACTCTCACTACTTTCAACGAAATCACTAAGCACTATCACCTGGGCAGGAGGACTTATCCTCCACCTCATTGAAAACTGGCTAGACCTCTGTCGTCCACTTTACGCATGCTTCAGACTAAGTCCTATCCCAACCTGGCCCTTTTTCATTTGATCACTCCAGAGGCTTTTAGCTCTACTTGCCCGGACTGTGCGGCTGTTAGCAATCTAGAACACATGCTCTGGCGATGCCCCTCGTTACAGGGGCCCAATCGCATCACGGAAGAAGAATGGAGCTCTGCCATCCAGAGCTCAGAACTGTCACGACAAACTTGGGCTGTCCAGAGAGCCCACGATGCGGCGGTTAGGCTCGGCCTACCCGTCCCAACGTGGGAGCGGCCCGCAGCTCTGCCCTAGGGCAGGGCTTCTCAGGACCTAGTTAATAAGTTCTTTGTCTGTATATATATATATATATATATATATATATATATATATATATAATTACTATTGTAATAAGTGAAAAAGCCTGGAAATGCATCTGTCAGGTATTTTTCTCTCAGGTAACAGACATGTAGACCTATTTCTCAATCACACGTACATGGTGAACCATCGAGGCCCGAAAAATTATTTGAATTTGCATTTATTTCTTGTCGCTGTAAAATCTATATGTGATGCAGGGACAAATGGCATTGAGTGCCCAGAGGTCCCTGATTCAACACAGTAGCAGCAGTGCAGCGCGCAAAAATAAAATGCATATTTGTTGCAGTCAATTTTACTAATTAAAGAATTTTACTTGGTGTTTAAGTCTACATCATAAATGTATCGCTAGTTAAGGTAATAGTACTATCGAGGTTATACAGAACAAAGTACAATCAACATAAATTACTCTCAATACTCAAAAGAAAGAAAGACGGCAGCGGTGTGCGAACTTGGTGAAGTACAACCCGATTTTAAGTGAAGCTGTTTTTTTTTTTTTTTTCGAATAGGTGCACTAAATGTTTCAGTTTCCTGTAATTACATCACATACTTTGAAAAGTTACCCGTATATTAGTGTTCCGTTTTAAACCTTGTCCCCGTGTAATGCTTTGAGGCACTTCTTGCTGGAAACTTAAAAAAGACAGTAATTCATCAATACACATCTTACTTCGTCAGAAAATTTCATTATCCCCAGATATAAACAAGATGTCTTGTTTAGCTCACCGAGGACACCGGAGAAGCAACCTATACGCATCCCGTATGGTGCACGGGAACAAATGGGAAAACAAGGGTTTAGTAATTATCTGCAACACTTGCATTTAAACCAGGAAAGTGAGATTTTCGCAACGCACTGCGCTTAAAATTCTCCCTATTTTCATGAAATTTCAAGTCCATATCTCATGCAATTGGTTTAGGAGTTGGAGAAAGCGGTGGTATGGCACACTCGAACACGTTAATATGTAACTTTCTACAAAGGCTTGCAATGAACCTACACAGAAAAAAACATTTATCGCTTGTTACTCAGGATATTGTTTCGTACTTCGAATAAATATTAACACCGTGTCCCGTATAGTTTACTGAGGATACCGGGATCAACAACTAAATGCCGTGTATAAAGCATAAAAACTGGGGGAAAGCGAGTACTCAGTAGTGGTTTTTCGAGTACGTAAGCAACCACCGCAGTTCAAATTTTCGGAACACGTCACAATAAAGTGGTCTTCATTTCTTCAAAATATGAACTATCTGATGTTCTTGCTCCTGCCGGGAAACAAGTAGTAGGGTAGCTCTTATTCAGAAACGGCCTGAAAATGAAATCGATAAAAGCAGTAGTGACAAATGCCTTTAGAAAAAATTCAGTTAAGTGTTCTATTGGCACTGAAATGGCTCTGCACGTTCGACCGAGGTCACTTTCACGAACATGCCACCTCGCAGACCCTCATGTAATGTCCCGTTCTGGGACCTTTGAGGTATCATGAATAAATTAACATGCATATAAAACCCTAATCCGTTCTAAACTAGAATATGCCAGTGCTATCTATGACAACCACCAGGTTAACATGATTAATTCCCTTGAATCGGTTCAGAACCGTGCTGCCAGGTTCATTCTCTCTGACTACTCCTAGAATGCAAGTGTCTCAGCCTTAAAATCCCGGTTGTGTCTTCTCTCGTCCACCTCCCGCCGCAAAAGTGCTCATCTTTTTTTTATTTTTTCGGTTCTTTCATTCGCTGCCCACAGGTAACCAAATCATCATTCCAGCACATTTTTTCTCCCGCCATACGCATCCCAATGCTGTGTATCTACCGCACGCCCATTCCACCACGTATCAGCGTTCTTTTTTTCTGCACTCAGCCCGAGAATGGAACACCCTTCCTTCTGACATCGCCCTCATCCCCGACATTTCCCGTTTCAAAACTGATATTGAAGACCATCCTTCAAGTGACGCCACCTAACCTGTCCCGCCATTTTTCTCCGTGCCCACCCCTCATGTAATGTCCCGTTCTGGGACCTTTGAGGTATCACGAATAAATAAATAAATAAATAAATAAATAAATAAATAAATAAATAAATAAATATACGATAAGTCGTGATTACACAAAGAAATTCGGCAGTTACACCTGTAAGTGGTTTGATTAGATTTTTGATGGTGATAAGATATATATTGATACTGCAACGCTACGTAGACTATCTCTGGACGGAGATTCAATAGTTCCAGCATTTGATAATCCAACCAGTTCATGCAGTAAGGCACACCCGTCGTTGGGCGCGGCTGATTAAAATACTTTATCCGGACCTCTCCCTTCACCCGAAGGTTAAATATATCAAGCCGATTGTTTTGTTTTTTCAAGTATGCTTAGGCGGTAATTTGTAACTGCGGGAACTGTCCAGCGCCAGGACTTCTGCACAATGCAAGCGTGTATGGCGAATCTCGCGCGTCGCCCGCTACAGCGCGTCACCAGGAGGCACATACTCGCTGCCCAAACCGGGGATCAGCAGTAAAGAAAAGCATTATTAACGTGGTGACTCTATTAGGAAATAAAATTTAGCTTCAGCTGTAGTTTTGTTGGACTTTCCAGTGTGTAACCGAAAGTGCCCGCTTTCGAAAGGGGGGGGGGGGGGGATGGCATGCTTTGCTCCCCAACTTTTGACAGTAGGGGGGGGGGGGGGCAAGTGCCCCCCCCCCCCCTCCCTGCCCCCCCGGTAGGTACGCCTATGTTCATCATCATGACTGGAGGTTGGGGGCGTATTCTTGTACTGCCTTCAGCTTTATTACGACGACGGCTACCCTCTCATTAATGCTGTAGAATTCATCGATGTTACCCGCTATGTCCTTATGGACTGGAAGTCCTACCCCGAATTCTCTCTTATCAGGAAGACCTCTGTAGCAGAGGACGTGGCCGTTAGTGAGCACTGTATAAGCCTCACCAGTTCTTCTAACCTTACTAAGGCCAATAATATTGCTACACGCGTGTGGTATTTGATTGTTTGACCGAGGCGCGCGGGCGCCATCACTCGAGAAAAGAAGAGGAAGAACGAGCTGGGCTCGCGCTGTGAACCTAACCGGTCAGCGCTGCAGGTCCGAACTGAAGAAGAAGGAGAAGAATGCAGCCTACCGCAGCGGCGACGTCCCAGAACAAAAGAAGCATTGCCAGCACGTTCTAGCAAGCACGTGTGCAAAGCGGAGCTGCGGCGTTCCTGCGGCGTTCCGGTGCCTCTCCAAGCTTCGTTGGCCTGCAGTGGTATTTTGGCTGTGTATCGGGTGGTTTCAGGTTTCTAACTACCTTTATTTAATCCCTGATTTATTCACATTCCTTGCATCAGCCATCTTGGGCTGATGTCGACCAATTCTCCTGGCCAGGCGCGATCCGCCTGGTCAGCATCCCTGCCATCTAATGAATTACCTTTAGATTTGTTTTTTCGCAGTGGCGTAAGCACCATTCCTGTTGCGCTCGTGCCTACCAATGGAGGTTCCATCAGGCTGACGAACCCACAAGCCGTCCAGAAGGAACTTAAGACCATGTCCAACCACTTCCAGACCATCACTGACGTGCGAGCGTTCGGACGCGGAGGTATACTGTGTCGGTCACCGGACCAGACCTGTGTTGAAGATCTACTGAAATGCACTTCATTCGCTTCCATCCCGGTGAGAACTTTTATTCCGCCTCACCTTGCGTGCACCAAGGGCCTCGTACGGGGCGTAGACTCCCACTTAAGTCCAACTGAAACCCTGGACAAGCTCTCCGCAGCAGGTGTCATTGCTATTTATCGTTGCAATCGCCTCGTAAATAATGAGAGGATTCCGACTGAGTCAGTAATTGCCACGTTTGTGGGCACATCATGTCCGTCCGAAATCAAAGTGTGGCCTCTTGTGTTCCGTGTAGAACCACTCGCGTCACGTCCAATCCAATGTCAGAATTGTTGGAGATTCGGGCACAGCGCAGGAGGTTGCAAGTCGAGCCTACGCTGCCGCACCTGTGGAGATGGTCATCCCTCAAGTGAGTGCTCTGCGCAATCTGAAAACTGCTGCCTCTGCGGGGGAACACACCCAGCAGACTATTCTAATTGCTCAGCTCGCGCCCAAGAAACTCAAATTCTTGAAGTAATCGACCGCCGTCGTTGCTCCCGAAGAGATGCAATTGCAGTCGTTAAAGACAGGGCCTTCGGATACTCTGGTGTTACAGCCCGCAACACTCCAAGTATGAATATTAATCTATCGGAAGCAATTGACGCTGCTGTTGAAAAGGCCATGACTAAGGCTATGGATAAATTGGTATCCAGCCTATCAGAATGCTTAGCCCAAATCATTTCCAGTCAGATGATTCAAATGTTGCAAGCCACTAAGCTACAGTCCTCAGTACTTAACGCCACACCTCGAATGCCTAGCAACGACGTAGAAGCGCCTTCTACATTAACAGAACACTCGACGGACACTACTCCGCCAATTCAACCAGGCGAGGGTGAGTCCTCTTCCTCAGACTCCCTTACTGTCACAGATATGGAACTTGACGCTCGAGCTCCCAAACGCATGGGATCTCCAATTTCTAAGATTATGAAACCGAAACCAAAAAAGAGTCAACCATCGCCTATGAATAAAGAAAGCTTTCTTAAGGCGGCAGTTGCCGCTGCTGTGCGATCAACACCATTGGACAGTTGAAAGTACTGCAGTGGAACTGTCGCTCTATCTTCTCAGCTTTAACAGATTTGTTTTACCTATCTCATCAGCTTAATCCAGATGTTATACTTCTTCAGGAAACTTGGCTATCACCAGAGAAAAATTTTCATTTGAAAGGTTTTCGTTCGTTCCGATTAGATCGTAACCCGCGAGGCGGAGGACTATTGATACTTGTTTCAAATAAAATTTGTCATAAGGCAAACCTTTCTTTTAAATTCATGGACTCCGACTGCGAAATTTTGGCGATAGACTTATGTCTCCCAGGATATCAACCATTTTCAATTATTAATACCTATTTCCCCACCGGTGTGCAAAGTACGCGTCAACTTGATAGGGCTGTAGCTGCTTGTAGAAAAGAAATTTTGTTCGCAGGAGATTTTAATTCGCATCACGTGTCCTGGGGTCTAAAAACAGATTTGTGTGGTAAGCGACTATGGGAATGGGCTATTGATAGTAACCTTTCATGTCAGAACACAGGACATGTGACATTTGTTAGAGGCCACTTTCGGTCAGTGTTAGACTTAACATTTTGTAGTGCTGGCCTCAATGTTTCTTCGTGGTTAACGGTTGACTCAGCAACCAACAGTGATCATCTTCCTGTGTCATTTGAAATCATGTGTCCAATAACATCTTTAGAATACCAGGTGTGCACATTTGTCAACCACAATAAATTTAAGACTGTCTTACTTGCATCCGTTTCGAAACTTGCCAATGCCAATGACGAGGAAATCGCTTCAAAGATTTGTTCGGTTCTTGAGGGTTCCCGGAAGCAAGCTCAATTTGTCATCCCTTCGGCTAAACGCAGCGCTTGTCGTTGGTGGAATGATGAGTGTACGCGTGATTACAGGAAAAGAAAAGCAGCCTGGAAAACACTTCTCCATAATCAATGCCCGACAAATTGGAAAAATTATCAGTTTCACGCTGGTGTATTTAAACGTACTGTTAACCGAGCCAAAGATGAATATAATATTAGGCATTACGATTATCTATCAAAATCAAAAAACAAGCGAGCTCTGTTCGCATTTCTTCGCGCTAGAAAGGGGCTACCAACGCCGTTAACATTAGACTCCATCGTTTTGACCCCGCAAGAAATGAGCTCTTCTTTAGAAGCGATTGCCAAAGGTTTAGAAAATCGATTTGCAGCCCGGCTTCCAACTATTCATTATGCTTTAGACTCTTCGGATGGCTTCACCTCAATTTCATTATCTGAGCTCAATCAGACTGCAGCATGCTTGCCAAATACAGCACCTGGCCCTGACGGAATCACAAATGCAATGCTAAAAATATTGTTAAAGGAATCGCCGAACATTCTTTTAGACGTGGTAAATTATTCGATTAAAAATGCTTGGATTCCTTTGCAGTGGAAGCTTGCCAAAGTAATAATGATACTTAAGAAACAAGGGGGAGGGTACACATTGGAGAACATCAGGCCTATAGCGCTTACGTCGAATGTAGTAAAATTAATTGAGAGGCTTATTCACCTTCGTATCATCAAATTTGTAAACGATAATTCAATTCTTAGTCCATGTCAGATTGGTTTCAGGGCTGGCTGCTCTATCTGGCATGCCCATGTCGACTTAGAAAGCCGGATACAACTTGCTCGACGTCATAAGCAATATGCTGCCTTAGTGACGCTTGATATCGCTAAAGCATATGATACCGTGGAACACACAGTTTTGATAAATCGGCTAACATCTTGTGGTGTTCCTGCTTATATAATAGCGTGGATTCATTCATTTTTAAGTGAGAGAGAATTCTACTGCTACAAAAGCGGCTTTTCGTCTTCTAGGTGCAAACAAACGAGAGGAGTACCACAAGGTTCAGTCCTTTCCCCGGCGCTTTTTAATATTCTCATGAGCTCAATTCCCCATCATGAAGAAGTCACAACTTATGTTTATGCAGATGATATTGCGTTTTTCGCATCTGCAAACGATATTCATACGTTATATCAACGACTGCAAACTTACCTTTGTGCCCTGGAGAGCTGGTTAGATGTTAACCAGTTTTTACTCAATACCAGCAAATGTGCCATTCTCGTTTTCCCGATAAATGGCCCAGTGCATATCTCTCTCTCTTACCACCTACAAGACATACCACAGGTAGAATCGGTTAAGTACCTTGGAATAATTTATAACTCCTCTCTCAACTGGCGGCCACATATAGATCATGTGACTGGAAAAGGTACCCGTGCAATTGGCATTTTGCGAAGGCTGAGCAATCGTCGAATAGGATTGAGAAGAGATACACTTCTAATGATATATCGCATGTACGTTCGCCCTGTATTGGAATTTGGTTGCGCACTCTTCTCTGGAGCTCCCGCTTACACTTACCGCCCTTTGATCCTCTTAGAAAGGGAAGCATTACGTTTGTGCCTAGGGCTTCCTAAATTTGTTGCAAATTCTGTTCTTTATCTAGAATCCCGTGTTCCTCCTCTTTCGTGTAGGTTCCATCTTTTGACAGTACAGACGTTTTTGAGAATTTACGAATCACCGGTGCGACGCTCTCGAACAATATTCATTTCCCACCCTGATTGGTTTTTTCGTGTAAACTGGCCGCGTTCACATACTCCCCAAATTACATTCACGCAACATTTACTTGACCCTTTGGATGTGCGCATCTGTGATGTACTTCCGATTCCCGACAGATCTGTTACCACTGATATTCAATTCGATGACATATTTCCTAATAATTCAAAATTACTTCCACATAGTATTCTAGATGGTATATTACAAGATCATCTGCAGAGCCTGCAAACAAACATCGTTATTGCGACAGATGCCTCACAATGTGAGGAAAAATCAGGTGTTGGTATATTTTCCCCTATTCTCGATTGGACATTTTCTCTTCGGTTGCCAGATTTTATACCCATATTTTTAGCTGAATTTATGGCGGTGGTGCTGGCTCTACGCAAATTAGACCCATCAATTACGTCTGCCGTGATAGTCACTGATTCATTGTCATTATGCTCATCCCTCACTGCTTCTTGTGACTCTCGCGTATTGAGGACGTTTAATTCATTGATACCTGTTTATTTGAAAAGTTTGCGTTTAATTTGGGTGCCTGGCCATAAAGGACTTTTTATAAATGAAATAGCAGATTCACTAGCCAAGGCATCGATAACCGGACCAATTTTTCCGTATTGTCCTTTGACTGCTCATGTCACTGCTGCTAGATTTCGCAGGAGTGTCATTATGCAGGCAGTGTCAGGCTCTGCTCTAACTAATTCTTTGGAATACAGACATCTCCTATACCCTTGGCACAGAGACTTTTGCCAAAGCCGGAAAATTGAAGTGGCCATCACGAGGCTGCGCTGCCGTATCCCTACGTTAAACTTTTACTTACACAGGTCTGGTTTGGTCCCCTCACCATTATGCTCATTCTGTGGCGAAGCGGAGACAATAGACCATTTCTTGTTGTCTTGTAGGCGTTTTTCTGCAATAAGGAAAAGACTACTGGAAATTCCGCTTCGCAATATTGGCCTATATTTATCGGAACCTGTAATTCTATCTTTTGGAGCCTCCATTATTGGGTTCAGCCACAGAAATGCTTGCTTGGCAATCCAAAATTATCTCATTGAATCAAATCGATTACCATGATAAACTTATTGTCACCTTTGCCACCATAGTTTTCTTTTATTCATATATTTCTTTTTAACCTATTTTTAATTAGTGTTCTTTTTTTTCTTTTCCTCTCACAAA
The DNA here is from genome assembly GCF_013339745.2 of Dermacentor silvarum. Lineage (NCBI taxonomy): Eukaryota > Metazoa > Arthropoda > Arachnida > Ixodida > Ixodidae > Dermacentor > Dermacentor silvarum. Next base: position 30,236 of record NW_023606861.1, on the reverse strand, counting down.
ATTTTCCTGTCTAAACTCCAGTATTCTATTCGTTAATTCTCTTGTTTTTATGCACCGAACATAACCACCCGATTCATGGCCAATCCCCCACTGTGGGTATGCGCCACAACCCACTCAGGACAACAACAACAACAACAACAACAACAACAACAACAACAACAACAGCGCTGCAACCGCTGTTGTAAATACATCCTGTAAATAGTTGCCCGTCTTACTGACTCGTTCTTCGCGTAACATCGTGGTGGAGGTGGAACGTTCCCCGTCCTCGCCACGGAGCTCCGAAGCGGCCGCACCGTCGTCTTCTCAGCCATGGCTTCCGATGGAAACACCCCGTCGCCACCTACACCTGCGGCGCCTACCACAACGTACGTTACGGTTCCTAGTCTCCGTGATCCTGGGACATTCTCCGCCCAAAATGGCGTTGACGTCGACGACTGGCTCAGCATGTATGAGCGTGTTAGCCGAAGCCACCACTGGGACCCTACCATCATGCTTGCCAATGTGATATATTATCTGGACGGCACACCGCTTGTCTGGTTTCGCACCAATGAGGTTGAGATATCCAGCTGGGACACTTTCAAAGAGAGGCTTCGCGACCTCTTTGGCAACCCGTCAGGTCGCCAACAGGCTGTGCGAAAGGAGCTTGCTACCCGTGTCCAGTCGTCGACAGAATCGTATGTCGCCTATATACAGGAAGTGCTCGCGCTTTGCCGGAAAGCCGACGAGCGCATGACTGAGGTTGACAAGGTGGGCCATATCCTAAAAGGCATCGCGGACGACGCCTTCAACTTGCTCGTCTATAACGACGTCTCTACTGTCGACGCCTTCGTCAAAGAATGCCGCCGCTTCGAGGTAGCCAAAAGCCGCCGCGTCGTCCCACAGTTTTCCCGGCTCCCAAACACCCCTGCCACGTCATCTTGCTCCGCTCTTCCTGCCACACGACCTTTTCAAGAGAACGTCACTCGTATCGTTCGCCGTGAGATTGAAGCGGCGAGTCCGGCCCCCCTTCATCCACGACCCCTCGACGGTACCTTTGACCCAGCGGCCCCTACTATTTCCGTCATACAAGCAGTTGTGCGGCAAGAAATTGCCAACCTTGGCATCCCTACCGCCTGCTCTGTCTCCCGACCTGATTCGGCATCCATTCCCATGGCCCCATCCTTCCACGACCAGTATTTCGCTCCCCGACCACGCAATCCTGCTGAATGGCGTACCCCCGACGACAAACCGATCTGCTTCCGCTGCCACCGAGTTGGTCACGTATCCCGCCACTGCCGCAGCACTTGGATGCCGCCGTACTGGAGCTCATTCCCTGCTCCTCGCCCATACGCCGACGCTCGCCGTTACTCACCTCGCCGTCCGTACTCTACTCCTGATGCCCCTGACAGCCGCTCCTCCGGGCGATCGCCGTCGCCTCAACGCCGTCGCTCCCCGTCACCCCAACCTCGCCGCTTTTCCTCGCCAAACCGCCGGACGGAAAACTAGGTCATGCAGCTCTTGGAGGTAGTGCTGCATCCCGTCTGTCCTGTACAAATCCTCCGCTGACGCTCCTCACGAACGCGAACCTAATTGACGTAGACGTGGATGGTGTTCCATTCAAGGCATTGGTTGATACTGGAGCCCAAGTGTCCATAATGAGCGCTAATCTTTGTCGTCGCCTCAAAAAGGTTCTTACGCCTGCCATCACTCGGGCCGTACGCGTCGCCAATGGCGCCACTGTTGCCGTCAGTGGTATGTGCACTGCGCGCGTAGGAATTGCTGGCCGCCACGTTCCAGTCCTGTTCACCGTGCTGACCAGTTGCCCTCACGACCTCATCTTCGGGCTCGACTTTCTGACGACGCATTCTGCCCTCATCGACTGTTCCACCGGTACGCTGTGCCTCGAGCTTCCTCTTGTTTCCGACGTTCGCCCCGAACCACCGAACACCCTCTGCACTACAGCGTTTGTTCGGTTACCTCCAAAAGCCTTAACCTTCGTCGAATTGGCCTCAACGGCACCCGTGCCTGATGGCGACTATGTCGTTGCACCTATTCGTGACGTCCTCCTGGCGCGCGAAGTCTCTGTGCCACACTCCGTCGTTACCCTTGGCGCTAATCGGATGTGTCTCCCCGTCATCAATTTTGGCTTGACGAAGCAAGTGTTACCTGAAGGCATAGTGGTGGCCACGCTCCGGTCTGTGACAGACGACCACGTCACTGCTTTTGCAGCCGACGCGTCTCCCGATCCTCCTGATTACCCACAGGATGCCTTGAACCTCGACGGCCCATTACGTCCCATGGTCGCTCCGGACCTCGCCCCTGACCAAGCAGCCGCCTTATATCGCCTTTTGTTGTCCTACCGCGACATATTTGACACTGAAAATCGCCCACTTGGTCAGACGTCCCTTGTTCAGCATCGGATAAACACTGGTGATGCTGTTCCCATTCACCGCCGACCGTATCGTGTGTCCACGGCAGAGCGGCAAGTTATTCAGCAGGAAGTAAACAAGATGCTCGCCAAAGGCATTGTTGAGCCATCGTCGAGTCCTTGGGCGTCGCCGGTCGTGCTCGTCAAAAAGAAAGATGGCACGTGGCGTTTCTGCGTTGATTACCGCCACCTAAACCGAATCACTAAGAAGGACGTTTACCCTTTACCACGAATTGACGACGCTCTTGATTGTCTTCACGGTGCCAAATACTTTTCGTCCATTGACCTTCGATCTGGTTATTGGCAGATTTCCGTCGATGAGCAAGATCAAGAAAAGACCGCTTTCATCACTCCAGATGGCCTCTACCAATTTAAGGTTATGCCGTTCGGTTTATGCAATGCCCCCGCCACGTTCGAACGGATGATGGACTCTCTGCTTCAAGGTTTCAAATGGTCAACTTGCCTTTGTTACCTCGACGACGTCCTTGTGTTTTCTCCTACATTTGAAACGCACCTTGAGCGCGTTGCAGCCATCCTTGACGTCTTCCGCAAGGCTGGGCTCCAATTAAACTCATCGAAGTGCCACTTCGGGCGCCGACAGATTACAGTGCTCGGCCATCTCGTCGATGCTTCCGGAGTACAACCCGACCCGGAGAAGGTTCGAGCAGTAACGGCTTTCCCTGTACCTCAGTCTGTCAAAGACGTCCGGAGTTTTGTGGGGCTCTGCTCTTATTTCAGACGGTTTGTGAAAGATTTCGCAGCAATCGCTAGACCACTCACAGAACTTATGAAGAAAGACGTGCCTTTTACGTGGGGTTCCGCTCAGGCTGCCGCATTTTCACGCCTTATCACGATTCTGACTAATCCACCGATCTTGGCCCACTTTGACCCGTCCGCACCAACAGAAGTCCGAACCGATGCCAGTGGTTATGGGATCGGCGCCGTCTTAGCGCAACGCCAACACGGACACGACCGCGTTATAGCCTACGCTAGCCGACTCCTGACAACTGCAGAGCGCAACTATTCGATTACCGAGCGCGAATGTCTTGCTCTCGTCTGGGCTGTTTCAAAGTTCCGCCCATATTTATATGGAAAGCCCTTCTCAGTAATCACAGACCACCATGCGCTGTGTTGGCTTTCGTCGCTCAAGGATCCTACTGGCCGGCTCGGTCGTTGGGCTCTCCGACTACAAGAATATCCCTACACAGTGACGTACAAGTCGGGACGCCAACACCAGGACGCAGATTGCCTCTCTCGCTACCCAGTCGAAGACCCGACCTCTACGTCTGAGCCTGACACCGACGCCTGCGTTCTCTCTGTTTTTCCTCTGGTCCATGTCGCCGACGAGCAGCGCCGTGACCCGTCCTTGCGTGTCATCATTGACCGCATGGAATCTCCACTTGCCGACAGTTCCCTTCGCTTATTCACACTTCAAGATGGCGTACTCTACCGCCACAACGTTCACCCCGACGGCCCAGCATTACTCCTTGTGATCCCTAAACACCTTCGCTCGGCTGTTCTCCACGAACTTCACGACCTCCCCACTGCCGGTCACCTCGGTGTGTCACGTACCTACGACCGGATCCGCCGACGCTTCTTTTGGCCTGGGCTTGCTCGCTCCGTTCGAAGATACGTAGCTGCGTGTTATAAATGCCAGCGACGCAAGACACCATCGACGCTACCTGCTGGGTACCTACAACCAATCGACATTCCCGCGGAGCCATTCTTTCGGGTTGGTTTAGATTTACTTCGTCCCTTTCCTCTTTCTACCTCTGGGAATAGGTGGATCGCTGTGGCCACAGATTACGCCACGCGCTACGCCATCACCCGAGCGCTCCCTACAAGCTGCGCCACAGATGTTGCCGATTTTCTTTTACGCGACGTGATTTTATTACATGGAGCTCCGCGACAACTTCTCACAGACCGTGGCCGGAAATTCCTGTCAAAAGTTATCGCGGACATCCTGCAGTCCTGTGCCACGAGGCACAGGCTATCCACGTCATACCATCCGCAAACTAATGGCCTCACGGAGCGTCTTAATCGCACTCTCACAGACATGCTCGCGAAGTATGTCTCTTCAGACCACACAGACTGGGACCTCACTCTGCCGTTTGTCACCTGTGCCTATAATTCCTCGCGCCACGACACAGCCGGCTATTCCCCATTTTTCCTCCTGTTCGGCCGAGAACCAGCACTGCCCCTCGACACAACTCTCCCTGTTCACGCGCCACCCACTAGTGAATATGCACTTGATGCCGTCGCCCGCGCTGCTCACGCAAGGGAAATTGCCCGTGACCGCCTTTTGAACTCCCAAGAGAGTCAAAGGCGTTTGTACGACCAGCGACACCGAGACGTGCACTTCCCGCCTGGTTCTTTGGTGCTTCTATGGTCTCCGTCGCGTCAGGTCGGCCTGTCAGAAAAACTGCTGTCGCGTTACACAGGCCCCTACCGAGTGCTTCGTGCCGTGACTCCCGTCACATACGAGATCGCCCCTGACGCCCCATCTGCTTCCCAGTTCAGCGATATCGTGCACGTTACACGACTGAAGCAGTATCACCCTCCCAGTGATGACATTTAGACGCTCCGGGACGTCGCTTCTGCCGCCGGGGGATTATGCTACACGCGTGTGGTATTTGATTGTTTGACCGAGGCGCGCGGGCGCCATCACTCGAGAAAAGAAGAGGAAGAACGAGCTGGGCTCGCGCTGTGAACCTAACCGGTCAGCGCTGCAACCGCTGTTGTAAATACATCCTGTAAATAGTTGCCCGTCTTACTGACTCGTTCTTCGCGTAACAATATTATAGGCAATGCCTGATGATTTCTCAAATAGCCCTGCTAAGCTAGCCTCACTCGAGAGGGTGCGCGTGTTGAACGTTGCCAGGTTCAGTTTCCAGTGGCGCCTGTCCGGATCCAGAGATTCTTAGCACCCTCTGCCGCGTCACAGGTCGGACCGCCGCCTTGGTCAGGTGCTCTGCAGCCGCTGGGGACTGAGGGCCATGGGTTAATTGCAAGAGTCATGAGGGAGGTAGTGGCCGAATACTGCACCAGGGAGGCCAATTCCTGTTCTGTTGAGAGAGTGGAGGAGGAGTAGATTTTAATGAAGAGAAGGGAGGAGAGGTCGGCCTTTAGATCGTGTCTCTAGCCTGCTACCCCTCACTGGGTTAAGGGAATGTAAGAGATACAGGGAGAGGTAGGTGGCAGATGATTATGATATCGTACAATGAGCTACTATTTACAGACGTTGTCCAATACGCGGTTGTGCACTTTTCACACACTACACTCAGGAGTAGTGTTGTCCACACAAAACGTCATCACGCAAACGAAACGCATTTCGCACTTCACTTCTCAAGTCCTGACTTCACAGGTCCTAGAGACGACCGTTTAAGCCCGTCTTACACATAAAGTTCAAAAGTGATCTTATAGTGCGCTGGGCATGATCAACTCTTCTCCACGCGCTTCCTTTGCTTCCGAAAAGGGGCGGGAGTCCAAAGAGTCAACGCTACGCTTTAGTGTCCTTCGCTCGGCCGCATATTGAGGGCCCACGCAAAGTATGTGGGCTATTGTCTCGGGAGTGTGACAGACGCTACAATAAGGGTCCCGTTCGCGTCCAATCTTGTGAAGGTATTTGCGAGTGCACGCTACACCAAGTCGTAATCGATGGATTAGTGTTTCCTGGCCTCTCCGTAAGTGGAAGTCGGAATCGCAAGCCGTCGTCAAGTATATAGAGGCGCTCTTGCGTTCGGGGTTGTCCCATTGTCGCGCCATAGACGTTTTGATGGAGTTATGTAGCAAGGCGTTGATGTCATAACGGGAAAAGGGAAGTTTTATAATTTTCCCGTCAGTGTGCGCCATTTTTGCTTCCTCGTTAACCCTCCCTCAATTCCGGCTATTCCACAGCAGCTGGGAATCCACTGCAGCGCAATGGTATGCCCGGATTGAGACGCCTCAGTAAGCAGAGCCATGATGTCGTAAATTAGAGGACTATATGCGCTTCTGTGATTCATATAATTGTTTATGAGTTGCAGCGCCGGTTTTGAGTCGCATAACACTGTCCAGGTAGCGACGTTTTGTTGCAGTATGCAGCGGACTGCTTCTCGAACGCCGGTCAACTCAGCTGCTGTACTTTGTTGAAGCTTAGTGGGCCTTCCTAATTTGGTTGCACCTGGACTAGTACAGCCCCACTAGCTCTCGGCAGACAGACAGGCAAGGAACTTTGTAATAGCTGACGGCAATATTTTTTGTCGGTGTCAGGCGCCACTCCAAGCCTGAAAATGTTGTGGACTGGAGGAGGATTTGAACTTACGACGTTCAGATTAGAAGCCCGGTGTTCTACCTCTGCTCCAGGCAACCACTCATTAATATAAATATTAATATAAATCATTAATATAAATGAGGAAAAGTAATGGGCCCAATATAGTGCCCTGAGGCACGCCAGAGGTAATAGGAGAGGAGGGTGAGCTAGAATTATTGGCAAGAACGTACTGTGAACGATTAGTTAAAAAAAAGCTCAGTCCAAAGAAGAATTCAATCAGTACACCTTATCATGGAGATAAATGTATGTGACTTAAATTTTCTTCGTTCCCTGACAAATCGTTCACATAATCCTTATCTATCCCCAATCCTTCAGCGTCATCTTTCTTATACCTGCCTTTTTAGTTATTAATCTGCACTTGGCGGCTTCTATATTATTATAGTGCTCTTTGTGCTTGTCTTGTCCACTGGGGGCTGAAAGGAATCGCACTTTATTAAAATTTATGAAAGCGTTCTCTGGAACTATAGTGCGCTCTGGGGCTGCACAAACGCATTCGCAAAACCATTATTGCATCAGTGCTCGGGGTATACCGCTGTTCAGCAATGGTTGCACAAATAGTGGCTAATTAGCTGCTGCTATAGGGGAGCTATATGCGCAGCCTTACTCAGGGTAGTTAGGGATGGCATGCCCATTTGTCTCGGTGCGTTTTCGGGAAGCTGAATGTACAAATATGGGTGGAGGAAGTGAATAAATTGCTCGTGATCATGACAAAAAAAGAAAAGAACTGGAAAAAAAAAAACGTTGGAAGCAGCTTTCTTAAATGAGCTAATATCCCCGTACAGACAGCCCAGAGTCGGCAGCGTCATAACACGACCTTGTGGACGAATGCAGCAGCTTTGAGTGGCTTTAATTGCGACGCCACCTCCAAACGATCGATTGGCCGCACAAGCGGCCAGAGTCTGCCAATGGCGCAATTATACACGCGGGCCTAGAAGTGCCCGAAGAGTCAACATGAGCCAGCGTGAAACCACAAGGACATACATGGACAGGGCTCTTATGCACGAGCACTCCCATGCTCGACAGTGTTCGCAAGCTGGTCAGTGCTGGGCGCGAATGAAGCAAATGTAAGGAAACTGGAACAGGACAGCAGTCAGTTAACATAGCTGGAGAAGCAAGGGGAGGACGTGTGGACTGTAGGTACTACATACAGCTGGGTGTTTCAGCGAACACGTTCAAAATTTTTTAAAGGTTACCTGTGGCAGATAGCACTATTCTAGTTTATTAGCTGGTCTACTCGATGAGGTGGACCAGCTCATAAACTTGCACAAACATTTTCAATGCGTAATCGATTAATTAAAAAATCACTAATTAAGTTTGTAACTATATATATATATAATTACTTAGTTAAAACGTAATTAGGGAATGATGGCTCATATTGCAATTTACAAATAGTATAGCCGTGGAGTTCGCAAGGCGGATCCACTTGGAACGAATTCTCAGGATGACACCAGTTTCGAGATATTAATTCCCGAACTTTGCGGGAAAATGCAATGGCGTTCCAGTTACTTTTGTGCTTCAATGCACAAAGCGACGTTTTGTTAAGGAAGTAATGGGAACGTCAATGCATTTCTCTGCAATGTTCGGGAATTAATATCTCGAAACTGGCGTCATCCTGAGAATTCGTTCCAAGTGGATCTGCCTTGCGAACTCCACGGCTACAATATTTAAATTGCAATATGATCCATTAGGTAAGTAGTTCAACATTTAATTAGTGATTTTTTTATTTAGTCGATAATTCATTTCAATTTCGTGTGCAAGTAATGTCCGCCTCCTCCAGCCGAACCAGCTCGTGAACTAGAATTGTGCTATCTGCCACAGGCAACCTTTAAAAACTTTTGAAAGTGTTCACTGAAACACCTGGTATATATCCTCGGACCACACCGCATTAAAATCTGGCCTGCGACGCCTAGCACCAAACGCGTCTTTATACGGCTATTGTTCTGTTTGCATACTGACCAAGATTGTGTTGCCGGCGTAGTCGCGCTTCTTCTGCGTTATCACTCTGACGTGCGGCGTACTTTCGCATCCATCGGCTGAGATATCCCTTCTAGCTATCTCTTCTAGGTACCGCCACGCGCTGTACCTCTTTGGAAAACGCACGATTCAGTCGTTCCTTTATCAACCCGGAACTTTCTGCCATGCATATTGCACTAGTTTGGAGCAATCTTCGATTAACATAGGTGGCTTGTTTATTGGGACCAAGTGTGTCAATACATCAGTGGCGTGGTCACGCGAACGCTTGCGGCTTGCACAGCACCTCGTCGGCGCGGCGCGTTTTGAAAACACAGAGGCCGAACCTCGTTCCTTCGCCTGGCTTCTGTACAAGGTTCTATTCTTTGGCGACTCAGAGAGAGGATAGCAGCCAGATAGTATGTGGAATCGTTTAAAAACACCTGCATGCCTTCACTAGCGCTTCCGCACTTGCACTCTCTTTAGGGTTGCGCAGTTTTCGGATTAATCCGATTAAATTCAAAAAACGCTCGTCCGAAAAAAAAATTGGCGATTCGGCTTTATCTAAACAACTTCGAATTTCTGGGCCGTATTTGTGATCACGTGACCGTGCCGTGGCTACATTCACTGAAGAAAGTGTGAAAAGTATAAGGCATTCATCGGACCAACGAACTCCTCGCGGAACCTGCTCATCAAGCTGAGGTACGAAATATTCAAACGAACTGCTCTCAATAATTGCAACCATAACCTGAGTTCTTAAGATAAACTTCAACCAACTAGCCCGTTTGTCCATTCTGCTGTATACCGTCTCCTTGCCATGCGTCTATCGGGTGCCGTTAAGTGGATGGAATGAGGCGCCTGCGACATTTGCGCGGACGTCGACTGCATGCATGACATTGTATAGTCGAGGAGAAACGCTGTGATAAGTCATTCCGACAGTACTGCGCTGCTGTTGCAGAAAAGTTGAGCCGTGCCGTGCACCGGTGCATTTCTCACGACTTACTCTATACACCCTAGCGAGTCATGCTGCTGTACTGTGCTCTGATGGTGAACCCCAACATGAATGCGGAACTGCAAGAAAAGTTCGACACGCATGAGCAGGTGTTTTGTGCCGTCTTACCACGTGGGGTGTGACTCTATATACCTTGCTGGCAAGCAAGATCTCAGAATATCATACGTATGCTGTTAAAGAAATCGTTGAACCCTTAGTTTTCTGAAGGTGATGCAACCCCGAGACCGGCCCGTCTTCTGACGTACTGCGCTGGATCTATATATATACTGGATTTTACTGTATGCAGTGCGAACATTGCAAGGGGGTTCTCAATGTTTCGTTCCGTAAATCAGAAAGAGTGTGCTGCAATGACAGATTCCAACGTGGTAAATTGAATGTATTAGAAATTTCATGTCAGTAAATTGTGATCGCAATAACCTTACTGTTATTGTAAATTTTTACTGCAAATGGACTCTCCTGCCACAATATATACCGCTTTTTTTTTCTTTTTTTTGTAATAATGGTTGTGTTTAAGGTATATGGGCGAAACGAATGGATGAATAATGAATACCACTAAATAGACCGGAAAACTCCAAATTCATTGCGCCGTAAACGAAATCGCCGATAAGCTGCGATTTTTGCAGAAACAATAAACTCCGAAAAACATTCTCTGATTTTTTTATCAATATAAACTGCGAAAACGCAGAACCCTTGGTAGCCCGAGACTCCGAGAGGCAACAGACACGATCATTATACCTTTCTATGCATATTTAACTATGGAGACGAACAGTCTGCCTCACCCGCGATCAGTTACACCGTGTGATGGTAGTCGGGCTGCATTATTTCTGCCAATCGCTGTTGTTTTCGATAATTATTGCGGGTACGCCGGCCGCCCGCTCGCCGCGTCGACGTCATGTCCCGGCTTCGGCGACTAAGGAAAGAGAATAAAAAATGCTCAGTTTTCGTCTGAAGGGCGAATTCAGCATTTCTAGCGATAGCAACGTCTATAGCGTTGTGCTCGAGGTCCTCGGACGGTGGTCTAACGATCTCGTTGCTTTTTGATAACAGTATATTGTTCTCGGCGACGCCTGCTCTCTCCAAAAATAAATGTTTTTTCTTCTCAATTCTTCTGCGATTCCACTTCATTCCTGAACTCGGCCTTCTCTGCAGCGTAGCGACAAGGACAGTTCGTGTAAACGACTTCAAGGGCAAATGACTCTCAATAGAAATTCCAAAGGAATCTCAAAGCGTTGCCCAATATAATCAAGGCAACGCTTGACTTCAATCGACCCAGAGAACAGGCTGGATTTAGGAATAGGTATATATATTCGGCATTGTATCACATTCATGTAACCAGTCAGATAGGTAGAAATCTGCGCAGTATAACCATCCTCTCTATATGTGGTATAAATGTTATAAACAGGGTAAGGTGCCCCAGAGAGGCTGACCAACGTTTCGATAGCAGGACATTTATCTTGGTCAATGGCTTTTATACATTGCGAAAAGGCTTTCGATTTTGAAACAGCAAGTTTTGAAGTCTGGATGGCTCATCCCTTAAGCAAGCCGGTATGTCCATTCAATGGGAAATTGTAAATGGATCGCCTTCAAAGCGCTTCAAGTGAATATGCTCGTTCATAAGCTGCCACAATATATAGCACATTGTTGCTTCACGTGTTTTCGCCCGTTACGTGGTTTATCCATGCGCGAAAAGCAGAAAAGGGAAGCGCGAAGTTAACGCGCTTTAGCGAGCATCAGTACTTCAGAGTTGAGTGTTACGCTATCTCAAGGTCTGATAGGAAAGCTTACTTATTAACGGGACCGCGCGGCCATGCAAGGCAAATATGTTTGATCTTAGTCGTTTGATTTTAGTCATTGGCGTCTGTGTTGTACTAAAAATAAGCTCTTATTCATAGTATTTCACCCCCCCCCCCTTTCAAAAGAAGAAAAAAAAATTATCGAAAGAACATTTTATCAACCGCTGTAATCGACCCTTTCTTAGAAAATGGTTCCATGCTGCGCTGCCTGAAACAAAGCATCTTGTCAATTTCACACTCGCTCAATAATAACTAGAACATAATATCATTACTTGGTTCTCTCCTAAAATAAGATGAAATTCATATTTTTTATGAAAGCCGCAAGAGAGGCTGCTGTTGCGCTAGCCGCTACATAGTCGTTAGAAGGAGAAAGAAAAACAGAACACGTTCGGGTGAGCTATTTTTTGCTTGTTTATTTTGTCGTCATTGTCGTTGTTGCCACTGTTGTTGTTTTAAGATAGGCCAGCTGCATGCACGCGAGTTTGCATCGAAAGAAGAACGGGACGGGCGGGGTGGGGGGCACATTCCCGATGCAGGGGCACACCGGGAACGTGCCCACCCCCTACCCCCACCTTCCGAAATTTGTGTACCAGAATGCCGCCTGCGCAGACCCCCTCCCCCCTACCCCGGTCCCCAATCAAGTGCGCGCGCCCCCCTCCCCTCGAAAAAAAAATGCTTTATAATTTGTCCGCTGCTGGGCGGACCTGAACCCGTGTCATATATACATTCAGACAATCGTGTCTGAATGCGTGACGTCTGGACTTCCCGGCGGCGTCGCAAGATGGCGTTGCGTGTCCACAAGGATGCGCGAGAGTGGAGCCTGGCTGCATACACACCTCGTACATGACTCGTTTTGCTGGTGGCAATACGGTGTGTCGCTATGTTGCTTCAATGCTAATCGCATCAACGTAGACATTCGTCGTGAGATGCGGTTCTATGCCGGATATTTTTTTCTAATAATAATACTTTACTCTTGCAACTGTAATGAAACTAATAACTTAAATCCATTATTCACCAACAGAGTAATTTTAGCGAAAAAGGAATTGCATGCATCGGATGAATATACATTTATGCCAACCGTTTTACGCGTTTATTCTTATGATCAGCCTAGTCTGAGTTGTTTTGACGAGCCAGTAATTTTATTCCGCGCTTTGGTCTCACTGGCTTTTGCTTCTGCATTTTATTAGTGATTACAGTTTTTCGGTGGCAGCTGTTTCCGTATAACCACCCCCACCCTCTTACCCCATCTTTATAGGAGGCCATTTATTTAATCTCGGTATAATCTGGTTTCACAAATAGTGTGCATTTGTACGGCATGCACGTACCATGAATTTATTGTGTTTAGATTGTTCTCATTTTTGTATATTTTGACAGTTTGGGGGGGGGGGGGGCATCAATTAACTTTCCGATTCTACTTTTAACCACAATTATTTGTCGGGCTAGTCAAGTGCACCCCCCCCCCTCCCATGCACATCTAAATTTCTGCATACAAAATACCTTCCGGGTAAGAGTAATTTAGTGTATAGTCTCGAGAGGACTATTATTCTTATTATGATTAGTAGTAGTATTTATGCGTTTCCTTTCCACTTATGTGTTTTCCTCCTGCGTACAACGATTCGGTGACTCGACGAGCTTTCTTGCTTGGCTGCATATATGCCGTGTCAACAACTCCACAATACAGAGAAACGATATATGCATGCATAATACACACACACACACATATATATATATATATATATATATATATATATATATATATATATATATATATGCAGGACGTCCCAACTATCATGCACCAAGATTTAACAAAATATACGCGAATGCCACGTAGCTGGACAGACCCAAGCAAATGTTTGCCGTCGCTTGGAGATACTCTGATTTTTTAAGTCCACTTAATTACATAATTATTCTTACTTATTTATCAACTTCTCAAATATTATAATTCGACGAAAAGTGTCAAGGAGAAAATTGTAGAGCAACACTAAAAGCTCCGGATACAGCTTTCTGCCCCTGACGTTGTATAGGCACGTCTCATCTGGCATTGCTTCTGCGGCGTAGCGTGCTCCGGAAAAAAAAAACAAAGGACGCTCTATTGGGTCGTACCGGCAACCTAAACTTCACGCGCGCTCTGCTCTCTATACTGCGCATGCGCGCAAAATAGAAAAAATGCACATAGGGACTTTTGTTCTTTGAAGATTCGCCTGTGTCTAGGTACTACCGCGGAGTTGTCGAGCTGCCGGTTTTGCGCTGTTCGTCCTTAGCGGAGCCAGTGGCTGCAACACAGCGGAGTATGCGCGCGAAGTCGTGTTCGATCAAGGTACGATTGAGGTAAGTCATTTCCTCGTAACGGTAGCACATCAAAACTTGATAGTCGCAAGGGGATACGTTATTGCTTAAAATTGACGATGCAGTGATTGGCTTCGACGGCTTGTGCAAGCGCAACGTTGGCTTCCGAGACTTGAGGTTTGTTTACGCGACGCTGGCTTCCCGCCGCCGGCGTTGGAACGGAGAACATGCTGGGCTGGTGGTGACTAGACACAACTGTGGCTGCTGTTAAGGGATCGATGGTATTCCTAAACAAACGCATCACTGTTTTGATGATCCAAATATAATCTCACTATCAGGGAGTGAGCAGTCTACCTGACTGGAGCAGTATTTTTTTATTTGGGGTGTTGCTACGCTGCGGTCCGCAACACCCCAACGACCGCCGCTTCGCGTAGGCGCCCGGCACCGCGGCTTTCGTCGCGGCACCGGGGCACAAACGAGAGCAGTATCCGCTTGCGCAAGAGCGGACGCTCGCATCGTCGCACTTTCACTGCAACCAACAAAAAAGCCACTGGCTCCACTAGGGACGAACAGAGCAAAACCGGCAACTCAACAACTCCGCGGTAGTACCTAGACACAGGCGAATCTTCAAAGAACAAAAGTCCCTATGTGCATTTTTTTTATTTTTCGCGCATGTGCAGTATAGAGAGCAGGGCGCGCGTGAAGTTCTGCTGTACCGGCATGCATGGCCTGCGAACACGATAGCCCCTGAGCCTTTAATAATAATAATTATTGACGCACTTCGCTTCCCGTTTACTTTTGGCGTGTTACCATTGTCATTTAGCTAACCCCATATTGGGGGCGAGCTCCACCACTGGAAAAGCTGGCGCCAACGTTGGCGTGACGTGGTATGAGAGATCATGTGGACTATACTCTAATGTGGACACAGCGGCCGCTTCGTCTGCTTTGGAAGCGCCGAAGCGAGCTGAAAACGGAATCCCACCTGCGCTCCGGTTCAATTAAGTGGGGATGTTTTCCCGCCTCGGGTGTCTGTTTGCAAACAGTTGAAAGCACTATAATAGGTAGTGGCTGCCTTTCAAGGCGTCCAAGATGGTAGGCTACTGCTCGGTGCCGCAGCGCCGGACGTACGCAACGGAGCCCGGTATGGTTTTCACTTGGGCTTGTTGGTATTCCATAAGACCGTGTATCATTGCGCGCAAAATGACATGGACAAAAAAGGGAACACGTATAACACACACGAAGCGCAAACTATCAACAGATTTATTGCGAGAAGACGTGACCTTTTTATACCTTGCCACAGGCAGTACAGCGCATGACACCAAGGACGGAACCACACCGACACAAAAAATCAACACGCGCGTGACGTGCTATTCAAATACGCTATTTCCTTAGCTGATAGGGTGATAGATGCCATGCTAATACACTTATCTTTTAAAGTTGTGATGCAGTGGGCCTCAATAATGAGTCGTGTCATCTCATTGTTCGACTTTTCAATGATTATGCACTCTTTGAACATTGGTCTACAGCCGCATTCATCACAATGAAGTGCCAGCCACCCTCCCGTCTTATTATTTACGTTGTTAGCATGCTCGCGGAGCCGGTCGTTGATGCAACGGCCCGTTTGTCCGACATAAAAACGCTTACATGATAAACGTATCTTATATACTATGCCGAGACTGCATTTCACCCATTCGTTTTGGTGATTCTTGCCACATGCTTTCTTTTCTTTCTTGTTCGGGTTAGTAATTTTGCAAATTTTTCCAAGCTTATTCGGCGCGGAAAACACGACTCGAACGTTAGCTTTTTGGCCGATCTTCTTGATGTTGTGCGACACTTTATGGATGTATGGGATTACAGTGAACTTTCTTTTTTCTTTCTCCATCTCTGGGGAGGTGGGGACCACGGTGGAGCCAGATGCCCCAGCTGATATTCTTAAGTTGCTTCTCCGCTACGGACACTAACAGGTGCCTCGGGTAACCTGCTTCTAAAAGGCGTGACGTTTGCTGGCCCAAACTTCGGCTCGTCATGTGTGGGCAAGACTTTTCCAGGGCGTTCTTAAGGTAGAGATTGGCGATTGCCCTTTTTATTAGTTTTGAATGGGCTGATTTGAACGGGAGGAGGGGTTTGTTTGCTCGTGGTTCATAGCTCCAGCACACGCGGTTTTCTTTAAAAGCGAACCTGACATCAAGAAAACGAATATTGTCTTCAGTTGGAAGTTCATGGGTGATTTGTAATAGATACAGGCATTTCTCTGCGAGAGCAAGAACTTTTGCGGATTCTCGGCTAAAATCTGTCGGGTCACACTCTAAAAGAAATAAAAAATCGTCTACGAAACGGAACCCTTTAACCACATTAGTGGGTCGAAGTTCAGTGACTAACGACTTGTCAAGTTGTGATAAAAATAAATTGCTTAGGACTGGTGCTATGCAAGAACCTATGCAGATGCCTTTTTTCTGTAGGTAGTATCTGTCCTCCCATTTGATGAAGGTGGATTTGAGATAAAACTGGAGGAGTTCCAGAAATTGATCATTTGAAATACCGGACTCAATCTGAAAAGCATCTATCACCCTATCAGCTAAGGAAATAGCCTATTTGAATAGCACGTCACGCGCGTGTTGATTTTTTGTGTCGGTGTGGTTCCGTCCTTGGTGTCATGCGCTGCCTGTGGCAAGGTATAAAAAGGTCACGTCTCCTCGCAATAAATCTGTTGATAGTTTGCGCTTCGTGTGTGTTATACGTGTTCCCTCTTTTGTCCATGTCATTTTGCGCGCAATGATACACGAGCCCGGTATCTGCCTTCACACGTACCCGCAGGCCAAGAAGCTGCGTGTACTTTGGATTGCGAAACTTAAGCCGCTATTCTGGACATTCCGCCATTTCCTTCGAGGTGTGACGTAGACGCGACGCTTACAAAATGGCGCTGATGGCCCCGATTTGCTTTCGTGACGTGACGCAAATTTGACGTTAAGCCTAAGAGACCGTAATATGGTAGGCATTGAACCTAGCGTTCACCCGCCGTGGTTGCTCAGTGGCTAGTGGTGTTGGGCTGCTGAGCACTAGGTCGCGGGATCGAATCCCGGCTACGGCGGCCGCATTTCGATGGGGGCGAAATGCGAAAACACCCGTGTACTTAGATTTAGGTGCACGTTAAAGAACCCCAGGTGGTCCAAATTTCCGGAGTCCCCCACTACGGCGTGCCTCATAATCAGATAGTGGTTTTGGCACGTAAAACCCCATAATTTAATTTTTAACAATTCATACAGATGATACAACCAACGTACAGACTCGTGCGAGGGCCGCACTTTTGACGAGCCTTACTCGGGACCGGGCCATTTTATCTAATTTTTCCAACGACGAGTATGAATTTATGAAATCCGCCGCACACCTCCGCGATCACCTCCTCTCGCCATCTGTAGTCGTGTACAACTTTAGAAGGCAGCGGCATTTGCCCCTCGAAGGCGGATGCACACGAGCATCCACCAATGGGCGCGCACTCTAGACTGACGTCATGAGCCGGACGGCCGGTGACCACGCCGACGGATGACATGGCAGCCCGCGCTTCGAGCTGTGCCGAGTCGCGTCAGCGGGACTATTTCTTCGCGGTGGCAATCGGCTGCTGCGCTTCAGTGATCAGGGCGGCGCGCCTCTCTTGTCTTCTGAAGTTGTAACCGACTTTTATATATATATATATATATATATATATATATATATATATATATATATATATATATAGTTGCGACGCGCGAAAGTACGCTGCGCGGGAAAATTTGCAGTGGAGCGCGATCGGAATCAGCGCTGAACGCGATTGCTTCTCGGTTGGATTAAAAAACAAAATATTTGCTTTCTAGTTGGGGGTGCGGCTCTTACACGGATTTATACGGGAAGAATCTTCCTTCATGTAATTGTCTTATGCTTCGCTATCACTAATACTGCTTCACCTTTCCGGTGAAACTGCAGCCTCTTTTTTTTTTAATTATTATTCTGAGTCCTAGTAGAAGCTCTGCTGCGCATGACTCCTATTGATTCTGATTTCGAGTGAATCCGGCTTGGCCTCACTTCAGTTACTAAGTTAATTATATATATGTATGACCTCTGCATGCACGTTGCGACGTTTCCATCCCCAATAAATGTTGTAAATTATCATAATTTTTTTGCATGAGTCGCTATAGCCTTTATAGCTACTGTAAAGAGAAGCAATGCTGAGACCATAGGCACCGACTACGGGGGACTACGAGCCCCTTCCAGAGTTCCCCTCCCCCCCCCCCCCCCCCCCCAGCGGGCCGTAGTCAACCCCCCCCCCCCTCGCCCCTAAAGTGTCATTACCGGAGTTCTGTTACCCACATAATTTGAGGATTGTTTTGTGTTGCCTCTATACCTTTTCACTTTTGTTGTGGCTCTAAGCTGACGGCGTCATTGTTGGCGCGGACGCGCACGACTTTTAATTTGTACTTTTGCTTTATTTCGGCAAATCCTGACAATAGGAGGACAAGCGCATTAGAAGCACCACCGGCGGCTACCTCATCCGTGTTTCCTCACTTCAACATTTTTTTTTTAATTTCCGTTGAGAACACCATGCACAGACATAATATATTTAAATATATACACAGGACAAAGTTTATTATATTTTTTAAAGAGAAGGATGTAGCCAACTAAATGGATAGCCTATGCTTAGAGAATGAATATGTTGATGTATGTTCACCTCACTTCAAATTACTTTGCGTGCTTTTTTTACCATGAAAAAAAATGTCACAGTTTCGCCCTAAGGGCGAAGCAATGAATGCGATAGCAACACAGCAATGTCATACGAAGTAAGGTGAGCGGCTTTGTTAGCAATATGAATTGTAGTATACATGAGCTGATTAAGTAAGCAGGTTTGCTGCGGCGTAAGTAGACCGACATGAAGAGAGACTCGATGACCACGAGAAGGTGCGTGTGAAACGGTGGTTTTGATGAGAAGTGCTTCCCGTGGGCAGCGCGTGCGAAGGGACACACCTGTAGCGCTGCACTGCCGATCCGGGCAGCATTGCATGTGTAGCGTGCGTTGGAAAATGTGGCCCGACTGTAAGCCTGCTGCTAGAAGCGATAGCTAGTTTAATTGCTGCTCGGAGGGCTTAAGATGGTTCTTTTTCTTCAACCTGGTCTCGCGGAACGAAAAGGATAGCACTTTGTCAGTGATCGTCGCTTGACAAGCGAAATGCAATGAGAGGATTAAGTGCCAGTGGTGGGCGCCCGTCGCGGCGACGGCGCCGAGATTAGGTCGAGGCTCAGCTCACGACATGCCGATTATACCTGACACGCGGAGGTGCGCGTTGAGCCGGCGGGCACTGAGCGAACGTATAGGGTGCGTGACGACGCCGGTGGCACCCAAGAGTACACAAAGCTGACCTAAAGAAGTGGGAACATCGGTGCTTCGTCTCGTGCATCCCGTGCAGTCGCCCTGACAACAAAAGCTTAGATGTCCGTGACTGACGCTGGCTCCTGATGGGCGCGTGCCGGGCGTGTAGTCGGCACCGAAAGGGTGAACGCAGTACTCCGGCACCTTTCCCATTGTAACCGTTCTTGCATGGCGTTTCGGAGACCGTGGCCAATTGACCATCGTGAAGGGCCTCTCTGAGCAAGCATTTAGTGAACAGATCTTTCATTGACAAAGGACCTGTGGCTACTACGGTATCGGTTTTTCGTATAGGTACGAGCGGTACGAGCGGAGAAGGGGCCACAGCAAAGGTCAATCGCTGCAGCTTCCAGGTGCTGCCTGTTCTTTAGATTTTATTTTACCCATTGTGCTGGGCGCTGTGGCTTTGCCAGGGGGCACACATGCTATGCAGCTGTCACCCCCCCCCCCCTCTTGGAGCGTTGTTTTGATTTGTATATTGTTTTGAGGGAGAGGGAGAAGTGCAATACCGGAAGTGCCGGCGAACAAGACGATCCTGGTACAGGATTCCTGATTGGTGCGTCGGCGGACCACTCATAGCCACTCGGTGGCGATTGGTTGGTAAATGCTTGGGGCGGGGCACCGAAGGGTTGAAAACGTGGCCCAGTTGCCCCGACCAAGCGGTTCTGGACAAACTTCGGTGCTATGCACCATCGACTATGTCGTTATAGGGTCGCCCTATGTGTACCAGTTCCGTCTATTATGTGTACTTGTAACTTCATGTAAAGTCTTGTAAATAATTGTAAATAGAAAGTTTTTCTTTTCTCTCGTCATCTGTGTCTACTTCGATCAAGCAGAAGCATCCAGCGAACCAGTCGCCGCTATCGTTAGCGGCAGTATACATCCTCTACTTGCGTAAACCGGCTCTGGCGGTGCGTCTCGGACGCCCAAGTAGAAGAGTGGTAAAGAAGAACTTGAACTTTACTGGCGCAGTCGGCAAGGATTGGTTCGCAGGACAAAGACAGACGAAGACGAGCAAGACATCGCCTCGGGCGAAGCAGGAATTTACAACGGAAGGCGTTGTTCGATCTCCGGTCGACACCGTCTAGACGGACTTTACAGCAGGAAGCTGTAGTGGCTGGACGCCGCAGACATCAGTGCCTTCTCTGAAGACAACGAGGCGCGGCTGGTTTAAGGCAGCCCTCGACGACTCTCCACCAGCGGACCACGGCACCACCTTTCACCACACATGGCGGAGCTGCCGACAACGGAGACAGACGGGCGAATGGGGTGAGTTGCTTTGGTCTCATTTTATCTCGCTCCTGTTGTCGTGTTCGAGCCAAGGGAAATGGCGGTAGGCTGGTCAAGGACGTTGCAGAGGTACGTGTGGCCAGAAGGGATGAGCGACAGCGGCGTGGGAACAGGCGAGCTCTCGGAGCTAGAAATGCAGCGCACTTTGAAAAGGGCGCAGGAGTACCGCCAGCAGCTGGAGCTCAAGCTAGAATTAGCTAAAGTAAAGCAAGCGAGAGCTTTGCAGCAGAGCCAGGGAATTGAGGATGTGCCGTCGAAACTAGAGGTTAGACCTCAGGCAGTTGAGGAGGGAGATCTTCCCGGTTTCAAGATCATACTGGAACGGGATGATATAGGAAGTAAGCCGCCGTCCCGGAGCAGGAACCTTCAGCAGGACTCGCACGCTTCCGCTGATAGGGTTTCAGAGGACGAACGCTTGGCGTTGGTTGGCGCGTGCGATACCGGTCGTGACGGCGCGGTCGAAGTAGAGGCGGACATCGAGGCACTAGGTGCGCTCGACGCAACGCAGGCCGTTGTGGGTTTTGAGGCGTCGGATCCTGGTTTCAAGGATGAGGGGAGCTCTCATTGTGATAGCGCTTCTCTAATAGATGAGCAGGATCCACAAGCACAACTAGATGCAAGTCCCGACCCTGCCTGTGATAGTTATTATGCCCATGAGCTACCGACAAGCGGGCCACCACCGAGATCACCTGTTGTCATCGTGAGTGACCTTGAGTATGAGTCACGTTACAGGGATGACGATGAGGGTCTCGCGCCCGGGGCAGGTTGGTTAACTGAGTCCGTTCAAGCTGTGGACATCGACCCCACAGTACTGCCGCAGGGATCAGACGAAGGTCGCCCTGCGGGCTCGGACGGTCGACAGCTTTGCGATGGCGGGCTGGACGTAATTTCTCTGCGGATTACAGATACGGCGATTCCGACGAGCGATACGAGCGACGGCGCAACCATGTCAGGCATGAGCCCGCCTGCGCGCCGTGGTGAGGTAGGCACCTGTTGCAAATTTCGGTGTCACGGGTGGCCGCAATTGCATCCGATTGGTGGGCAGCTGTTGAAATACAACGGAGAGTATGTTCATCGATTTTTGGAGGCAACAACAGCGGTCAGGGAGAGCTGTAGACCACTAGCGCATTTTAGTGGTGGAGGTATTCCTTCTCCTTTCAGAGCTGCGTTAACTACTCGAAGGCAGGAGTGCGCGTCGGGAGCTAGCTCGCAGTGGGGGTTAAGCTTTCTGTGTCGCCCGCTCCACGTCCGCATGTTCATCGCGACTTTGTCCGCGCACGTATTTGACCCCGGAGGCCATTAAATGTGTGTAGAGTTGGCTAGCCTTCGTAAGGTTTAAGGTAAGCCTGCAAAGGGCCGGCAATCTCGCCAGATTTCCCCAGATTAATTTATTGGGTGTAGCCAGGTCTAGAGTGCCAGCTTAGGCATGTCACGGCTCGACCACGATCAGGGGCGAGTGGTGAGACTGGGGCAACTTCATTGTGTGTGAAGTGCAGGACAATGGACACGGGAACATTAAGTGTATTAGTGCGCGCTTTCTATTGTTCTGGTTGTATTTTGCGTGAACGTTGTATACGTCTTTGGATGTTCAGGTGGTGCATGATAAGTTGCATGCATTGAGCTTTAGTTGATGCATAACTTCGATATTTGCCTGGGTTCTGTGCCTAGTTGTGCTAGCGTAAGCGCTTAGTAGAATTCATTGGCAAGGTGTTCTCGAGAGCGCGTTTTCTTTTTCTTTTTTTTTTCTTCTTTTTTGTCGTTTCCGCAGTGTATCGGAGCGGAGGCTCGCAGTACGCGAACAGTCGCAGTGTTGCACGATACTCTTTTTACGTCACGCTGTATTTTGTTAGGTTAGCCTTGTGGTATGCTACAGGCTTTTGTAACTTGCGGAGTGCTGTTGCATCAGCAGAAGGGTTCAGTCGTGTTTCGTATGCTTGTTTTAAACTAGCGACGTTCTTTTGATCTTACAACGCCCCACAAGGGGCACCCGAACATTTTTGATGCGGGCAGCGTGTGCTTGCCTTAGTTGTGTTATTGCGTAAGCACTATTTTGTCGGCTAAGATTTTTTTCTTATTTTCATGTTCTGCATGAAATGTCGCGTGTTTGAAGTGTCGCGCCAGGGTTAGAGTTCAGCGTTTTTGGGCGTGTGTGAGTTAACTAGTGCAACAGGTATTTTTTTTTTTCTTACACCGCAGGTGTAGCATGTGTTACACGGTTACTCCGTAGGAACGAGCTTGTCGTAACGCTGGAATGCTTACGGCAGTCTTGTAGGTTTTTTTTTGTTTGTTCTGCTACTGCGTAATTGGCTATGTTACATGCAGCCGGCTTTTTCTTGGTTAGGCTGCGGCAACACTGTTAGCAAGTGGTTGCCTAGTCTTGGGTGGAGGGTGTAAGCCTGCTGCTAGAAGCGATAGCTAGTTTAATTGCTGCTCGGAGGGCTTAAGATGGTTCTTTTTCTTCAACCTGGTCTCGCGGAACGAAAAGGATAGCACTTTGTCAGTGATCGTCGCTTGACAAGCGAAATGCAATGAGAGGATTAAGTGCCAGTGGTGGGCGCCCGTCGCGGCGACGGCGCCGAGATTAGGTCGAGGCTCAGCTCACGACATGCCGATTATACCTGACACGCGGAGGTGCGCGTTGAGCCGGCGGGCACTGAGCGAACGTATAGGGTGCGTGACGACGCCGGTGGCACCCAAGAGTACACAAAGCTGACCTAAAGAAGTGGGAACATCGGTGCTTCGTCTCGTGCATCCCGTGCAGTCGCCCTGACAACAAAAGCTTAGATGTCCGTGACTGACGCTGGCTCCTGATGGGCGCGTGCCGGGCGTGTAGTCGGCACCGAAAGGGTGAACGCAGTACTCCGGCACCTTTCCCATTGTAACCGTTCTTGCATGGCGTTTCGGAGACCGTGGCCAATTGACCATCGTGAAGGGCCTCTCTGAGCAAGCATTTAGTGAACAGATCTTTCATTGACAAAGGACCTGTGGCTACTACGGTATCGGTTTTTCGTATAGGTACGAGCGGTACGAGCGGAGAAGGGGCCACAGCAAAGGTCAATCGCTGCAGCTTCCAGGTGCTGCCTGTTCTTTAGATTTTATTTTACCCATTGTGCTGGGCGCTGTGGCTTTGCCAGGGGGCACACATGCTATGCAGCTGTCACCCCCCCCCCCCCTCTTGGAGCGTTGTTTTGATTGTATATTGTTTTGAGGGAGAGGGAGAAGTGCAATACCGGAAGTGCCGGCGAACAAGACGATCCTGGTACAGGATTCCTGATTGGTGCGTCGGCGGACCACTCATAGCCACTCGGTGGCGATTGGTTGGTAAATGCTTGGGGCGGGGCACCGAAGGGTTGAAAACGTGGCCCAGTTGCCCCGACCAAGCGGTTCTGGACAAACTTCGGTGCTATGCACCATCGACTATGTCGTTATAGGGTCGCCCTATGTGTACCAGTTCCGTCTATTATGTGTACTTGTAACTTCATGTAAAGTCTTGTAAATAATTGTAAATAGAAAGTTTTTCTTTTCTCTCGTCATCTGTGTCTACTTCGATCAAGCAGAAGCATCCAGCGAACCAGTCGCCGCTATCGTTAGCGGCAGTATACATCCTCTACTTGCGTAAACCGGCTCTGGCGGTGCGTCTCGGACGCCCAAGTAGAAGAGTGTTACAGAAGGACCTGAACTTTACTCCGACTATTACTAACTGAATGAACAAGCGTGGTGTGAGCGCGCACAAACAAACATGAATAGATCACACTGAAGGACTGCAGACAACGACTGCCAAAAGGCTGGCAGCAAGCGCATACGCCGCAGCGGGCGAAGGTACGTGCGGTCTATCGCTTCAACGGTAACTGTGCGGCGAATGCACAGCCCATACAAAGGTCAGAGCCGTGTGGAGATAAGAGACGGTGTGGGCGAGCGACGAGCGTGGTTGTTGGTAGAGTATAAAAGTGCGCCCCCCTGCCCCCCCCCCCCCCCCCCCCCCCCCGCTCCCTCCGGCGCTCGCTTCCCGCTTCCTTGCTTGCGCGTGGGAGATTGAGTGCGTTGGCTCTCCGTGATAGCGTGCGTCCCCGCACGCTTCCGCTCGGGCATACGGCGCGCGGCGAAGATTTTATCTATACGGAACCTCACGGCGACGGCGACGCCGACGGTAGAAATCCGGTTGAAGTGTCCATATAATTGCTATCGCAATAAAACCTGCAGACTTCACTGACCCCTTCGGCAGAGTCTTCTATCAAGGGCGCGTGAAAAGCACGTGAGTGATATGTGTCTCAAATTGATTCTCTTTCCAGTAAGCAATGCTAACGACTGGCGACAAAAAAAGGTATTCTAATTATTTACAACATTTACGCATTAGGGATGGAAACATCGCCTCTTGCATGCACCGGCCATAAATACGGGGTTTTGAGCAAACACTTAAAAAAAATGTTAAAGGTTAATTGCCTGTGGCAGATAGCACAATTCTAGTTCATGAGCTGGTCTACTCGAAGAGGCGGACATTACTTGCACAAAGAATTGAAATGCATAACCGACTAATTAACAAAAATTCATCAATTAGGTTTTTAACATACTAACTTATGGCCCATGTTGCAATTTACAAATTCTAGCCGTGGAGACTACACCAAATCATGACTACACCAAATCTTTCCTCGCGGATCGCAAGGCACACCTCCGACTAGGCACGATCTCGGGAGGGCCCTACCAGCTAGGCAACTGCGGCACCCCGCAGGGCTCGGTCCTCTCCCCACTGTTATTTAATATAGCCATGCACAAGCTCTCCACTTGCCTCGATGCAATCCCAAACGTGGGTCGCGCCATATATGCGGACGACATCACGATCTGGGCGCCGGGCGGCTCGCTTGCCATGCTCGAACACTCGTTACAAAGCGCGTTGGAGGCAACGGAAAACTTTCTTTCCAGCACGGGTCTTGACTCTCCCCCGCTAAATCAGAACTACTCTTATACCGACAGTCCCGACAAGGGGTCAGAAACCTTGAGCCTCTGAAAACTCTGCCGATAGAAATTCAAGCTAAGAATGGACATCCCATACCAAGGATGGATTCGATCAAGATTCTAGGTCTCCACATTGATGCTAAGGGCTGTAACTCGACGGCCCTCAACAGGCTCACTGGACAGGCTAGTAATGTCCTAAGACTTTTAGCCCGCATCTCAAATCGGAGAGGCGGCCTCAAAGAGGACAATCTGCTCAGAGCTTACCAGGCATTCTTCTTAAGTCATGTTACCTACATCGCGCCGTACTTAATTGGGGTAAGGCGGAAAAGGCCAAACTCGACTCTCTAATCAGAACCGGTATCAAGCGCGTGCTCGGCCTTCCGCAGTCCACGAGCACCGAGAAGCTGCTGGAGCTAGGACTCCACAACACTATCGATGAGCTAATAGAAGCTCACACAGTGGCTCAAATAAGGAGATTGTCGTCCTCTAAGCCAGGGATCAAAACCCAGACATGAACCGGGGACCACAATTAGCCTGACCCAGCAAGCCAGAACTCGCATCATGGTTGACCCCGTACCGCGAAACATCCACCCAGTGCATAACGAGGGTAGAAGATTCGCGAGAGCCAAGTCAATCCTTAAAAAGATCAATCAGCACAAATTAGGGGCCCTCTTTGTCGATGCTGCCAGATATGACAGTGGGGATAAGTTCGCTGTCTCGGTTGTAGACGCGGATGGCAACCTGCTTAATGCAGCTTCTGTCTATACTAAGTTTGCACATGTGGCGGAGGAAGCGGCGATCGCTCTGGCTTTTCACAGCGCCAAAGTTCCCCCTATCATCTTCTCGGACTCACGCACAGCAGTTAGATCCTTCTCGGCCGCACTAGTGTCTGAACAGGCGAACAATATTGTGAACAAAGCACTTCAAAGAACTCGGGAGAGCAGCGAAGGAGGATACCACATCTCGTGGTTCCCAGCCCATATAGATGCCTCAGTTAACCCGCTCGGATGTAATCCTAACGAGCAGGCCCACCGGATAGCGCGCGATTTCACGTACCGCGCTATCAGGGGTAGCCAGGCTCGGAACGAGGTCAACATCCACAAAGATCCATTATGTACCTTCCACGAAATTGTTTCCCATTATCGTCTCGGCAGGAGGACATTTCCACCCCCCCCCCCCCCCCACCCCAAATTGAACAAACCTCAGGCTAGCAGACTCAGACTTCTGGAAACCCGTTCGTATCCCACTCCCCGGTCCCTTAACAAGATAGACCCTGACCACTCACAGTCGTGCTCCAAATGTAGCCATGACTCATGCTCTTTTGGTCACATGCTCTGGTTGAGCCCAGCCCTTAACGCCTTCCACCCATCACGAAAGAGCAATGGGCAGGAATCCCTCAAGAGGCAGCAATCTTCAAATTCACTCCAGGCTGTCCAGAGGGCCCACGACATCGCGACGGGACTTGATCTCCCGGTCCCATCGTGGGCGGAGCCACCTACTTAATCTGGGGGAGCCTTCGGCTCGCCTAGACCTCAGTTCCTCAGGACTCAAATAAAGTTCTTGTCATGTCATGTCTAACTCCAAAAATGTCTTCTGCTTATGTTAGCCTATATTAGGTGTTGAGTCATTACAAAAGGTTATCGCAACTGCAGCTTTGAGTCTATAGAAGGGAATTTTTTTTCAGAAGATATGCGAATAAATGATCACTTAGCTATTTTATTAGCACATCCTTCAAGAGCGATAGCTGGTTGGGACACAGGTTTCAGAATGGATCGAGCACTCAGTCACACCGACATCCTTGTCCCCGCCTTGATTGTTGCTGTGGAGGAGGCGGCGCGTTACTGCTGTAAGGTACTACGTGGGAAACAAGCAGCCTTTCACTTCGTGATGTGGTAGTCAGTGAATTGGGATTCAGTTAAAATATATTCCGGGTGATCGAAGTTACTGGCGCAAGACGCAAGAAATGGTTGCATGAAGGTACAGAAGCTCCTCGCAAATACCGACACGACGAGTTTGGATGCGGGGCAGGATGATAGGAGTGTAGGTATTCCTCTGCCGAGAGACTTTTTTTTGCGATCTGCGATCAAGAGGGCCAGTCGCGGTCTAACCATGCGTGCGATGCCACATACGTGATTGCGCCAAATACGTAACAAGTCGTTGACTCTGGATCAGAGGTAGTAAATTAATAATTTAAAGGTGTAGTATCTGCCAGTTTTATGAAGTGATGAGCGATATGCAAAAATGACGAATTGAAGAGCAGTGTCGCAATCGCTGTGATTGTTTGAAATGTTGGCGGAGAGGATGTCGGTCACGTAACGCTGTTAGTATGGATATCATAGGAAGAAGTAATCGTTTGATCAGTGGCACATGACCAGAGAATACTGCTGCAAAGGTCTCTGAGTTGCTGAGTCGGACCGCGATGGCGGGACCTGCCAAGGGGTCCCGCCACCAGGCGCACTTTTTGTTATGAATAGTGAAAGACAGACTCAGTGAGAACCCGACCGTCGACCAATCGGCTGACGTAGGAGAAACCACGCGACGAAAGTTTCGCTCTAAAATACTTGCAAATAGATCACTACACAACGTAATATGCCACTATTTCATTGTTATCAAACTCGTTGTTGCAGCAAACAACCATAAGAGCATAGCTCAACAAAAATAAAGAGGAGCCGGTGCTGTATATTTACCCCGTAAAATAAGAAATACATGGACACACGTGTTTCACTATTATTACATATGTAATGCGCAGGTTTTTTATTAGTCCAAGGGAATAAGCCGAAATTGCAATAGTGAGCAAAAAGTAATCGTGATCCTCGATATGACGTGTTGCTCAACACGAGTCGATAAGGATAAAGACACAATGCAGGTCGGGACACTCAATCAGTTGAATGCGATAGACATGTCAAGCACGCCGAACAATAAATACTGTAGTAGAATTTACCAATTTAAAGAAATACTTTTCGCACAAAAGCACTTCCATACACCTGCCACATCTAGTGAATGGTGAATGTCAACTTCTCCGTAAAGTTCCTTTCAGTTGCATTACTTGTATTATGTAGAATATGTAAATATCGCACGCATTGTCAGAATTCGTGTACGCGAAGTTTTCATTAACAGCCATGAAAATTAGCGCATTTTGACTAGACATTACATGCAGATTTAAGAGACGAACACGTTGGTCAAATCCCATGCTGGACCTTAAAGAGACATCGCAAATCTTCTCCACAATTAAATTGGTGTTGAATCACAATGGACGACGTGCCTGACGTTGTAGAAAGGAGCCACAGCGAATTAATACGGTGAAGTGTCAACTAATACAGCGAAGTAATACGGGAAAATGTCAACGAACACATCCCAACATCTTTCTTCGTCGTTGCTCGCTTTTCATAACTAAACTCTTCCTTTGCGGCGCTCCTAACGCGCCAAGTGTCTCAGACCGCCTTTTTGGGATGGATGCTTGGCCTCATGGTTAGAGTATAAAACTTCTGTGCTAGGCGAAGCGAGTTTGAGGCCGAGCTTGGAAATGATAACTTATTGATTTATGGCTTTATTTACAATTTATTTTGTTACTTATTTATGTATTTTTTATGGTCAAAGGCATTTCCGAGAGCAGTGGTTAGGCAGCCAAGAAACAAATAAAGGGCGGTATATATACAGAGTGTCCCAGGTATCACGCAGCACGATTTAAAAAAAGAGGAATGGCGTTACGCGAAGCAAACCTAGTGCGCATTGCTTCCTGTACAGTGGAGTAGCCGCCAGTAATTTTTTCGTTACTGAGATTTAATCAGGTAATTGTAATTAATTATCTAACTCGAGAAGGACTGTCCTATTATCAAAGTGTCAATGAGAAAGTTGTAGAGCAACATGAAAAACTCCTGATACTGCTCTCTGGTGCTCAATACGTGCTACATAAATGCGTTTTTTCCGAGTGTGAAAGAAGCCCGCAAATACACGCATAACTGTCGCGCGACTGGCCGCTCGAGGCACTTTGCGTGCATTTGCAAGGCTTCTTTCACGCTCAGAAAAACTTTTATGTAGCACGTATTGAGCAACAGAAAGCTCTATCGGCAGCTTTTTATGTTGCTCTACAACTTTCTCATTGACAAATTGATAATTAGGACAGTACTTCTTGAGTTAGATAATTATTTACAATTACTTAATTAAATCTCAGTAACGAAAAAATTACTGGTCGCAACTCCACTGTACTGGAAACAATACACACTAGGTTTGCTTCGCGTAACGCCGTTCCTCTTCTTTTAAATCGTGCGGCGTGATAGCGGGGACACCCAGTAAATATATATATATATATATATATATATATATATATATATATATATATATATATATATATATATATTGGCGTGCGTAAAAAGTAGCTGGAAAATGGATAATTGTTCCGCTATCAGTTGTCACATCAACAACATTATTAAGACATGGGCAGTGCTTCGGTACAATGCACAGCGTTGAATGGAGTTCTCTCTCTCTCTCTCTCTCTCTCTCTCTTTAAAATTGGCTTCCGTCACCGACCATTACAAGCATATATTTGCACACTCGTAGTCTGTGTATCGTTTCCCTACAAATTCGCTCCTTTCATTATAAAATATAATAAACGTAGCCAACATACATAGCCGCGGATAACTAGCTTGAACTCACCAAGAATACATTGCACAAGAAAATAAGTTTGCAAGCCACTTTGCTCGACAGGACAGCTAATTATCGACAATCAAAGCATACACCACACAAAGCGTCGCTTATAGCAATTTTCACAATGCGTGGGATCCGCATTACTTTTATTCACAATGGCTACAAATTCAGCAGTTGAGTTTTAGATGATTATTACACAT
>NW_023606860.1:0-40001 GCF_013339745.2 Dermacentor silvarum | reverse complement strand
ACGACAATGGCCAGTGGTGACCTTCTCCTAGAAGTTCAGAACAAGACCCAGTATGACAAACTGAACACCCTCCTGTCCTTTGGCCATACTCCTATAACCGTAACTGCACACCGCTCCTTGAACACAGTTCGTGGTGTGGTATCTGACAGTGACCTCTTGAATCTCACCGAAAATGAACTCCTTGACGGATGGAAAGATGAAAATGTTGTCCAAGTGCAGCGAATCAAGATAAGGCGCAATGACCAGGAAATACCGACAAAGCACTTAGTCCTAACCTTTGGCTCCAGTATACTCCCAGAATATATCCACGCAGGCTACATAAAGATACGTGTCAGACCATACATTCCTAATCCTCGCAGGTGCTTCAAATGTCAGAAGTTTGGTCATAGCTCCCAGAGCTGCCATGGCCGAATGTCCTGCGCAAAATGTGGTGCTAATGAACACACAGCTGAAAATTGCACATCTGACCCGCATTGTTCCAACTGTGATGGAGATCATCCTGCGTACTCGCGCTCTTGCCCTGCGTGGAAGAGAGAGAAGGAGATCATCACTCTAAAGATGAAGGAGAACATTTCATTTAATGAAGCAAGAAAGCGATTTTCTTTTGTAAAACCTTCTTATGCCGATACGGTGCGCGTGGGGGCTGCGCCGCACCGGCCTCTAGCAGATGTCCGAACCACACATAGTGTGCCGGCAGCAGCTACTTCTGCCCCCTCGGTGGTGGCAGCTGCCGCTGCTCCACCTTCGTCTAAGAAGGGCCAGCAGGCCTCCCAGCCTGTGGCCTTTAAGGCCCCTGCACATGCAGTGAGGCCTGACAAATCGTCCGATGTGCCCCGGGAAAGGGCGAACAGCGCCTCGCAAGAGGCGATGGATACTTCTTCTTGCCCTTCTACGCCTCTGGCACAGAGGGAGCGGCGTGGCTCACTTGAGCGCGCCAAAAAAGAAAAATCTCGAATCACTGCTCCACAAAAAAACTGTTCTTAATTTGAATACCTTGTTTTGTACACAGAGCATTCATTTTGCTTTTAATTAATATGGCTGTCCAAATTTTGCAGTGGAACGTCAGAGGTCTTATCAATAATCTAGATGACGTCCAAGAACTCATCAGTCACTTCCAGCCGAAGATGCTCTGTGTACAAGAAACGCATCTGAATTCATCACATAATAATTTTCTTAAGCAGTTCGTAATTTTTAGAAAAGATCGTGATGGTGCTCTCACATCATCAGGAGGCGTTGCGATAATTGCTGATAAGTCGATCGCCTGTCAAGAGGTGACATTACAGACTCCTCTTGAGGCTGTGGCAATCCGCGCCATATTGCATGATAGGCTCGTAACACTGTGCTCGTTATATATTCCACCAGATTATATATTAAACAGGATGGTTTTTGAAAACTTGGTATCCCAGCTGCCTCAGCCCTACATGGTGCTTGGTGATTTTAATGCCCACAATACGTTATGGGGCGACTCGCGGTGTGATGCAAGAGGTCGCCTCATTGAAAGTATCCTGCTCTCTACAGGTACCTGCCTCTTCAATAAGAAGGAACCTACCTTCCAGGCGCGGATCCAGGGGGGATGTCCGGATGTCCTGACTCCCCCCTCAGATTTCTGCATCACCCCTCGCTGACAGAGTGATGGCCCTGTCGCCAAAAAATACGGCCACCAGCTCTCTGCACAAGTATTTTTCGCGAGTAGCTGTGGTAGCGGCCATGCAGAGGCAAAGCGAGCTCGTTCACAAGCTTAGCTGTTTTCCGATAGGGTGTGGTGTCGCGAAGTTGTAGTTATTTTTTCTGATGAGCACCTTGGACCTCCTGGCGGCGGCCGTACCTTACTCGTCCCGTTGGCGGCGTCGAGCGAACGAGGGGACGTCCATTTTGTCAAGCAAGCCGATGTCCACGCGAGCGGCTGAACTTATTTGCCCCCTCGTGGTGTCATTGGTTTCCTCTTACCGTTACCTGGAAAAGCCAGGGGTGCCGCGTAGTGCGTTCACGCCGGAGAAAAAAAGAGAACAAATCAGAGAGACGTCGAAAGCAGCAACGTGAATACGGACACCGTGAACACAGATAGCGAACGCGGAGAATGCGTCGAAGGACCATGAGTGCGAGGAGGAACGTCACCGTCTGCAGTTGCTCACGCCGGGTCAACTTCAGGAGGAATAAAGCCCCTGGACTTTAAGGAGGAACTTCTTGCCGCGCCTCCTCTCGGCGGCAACGTGCAACACATGAGCACGCGCCCGGCTCTGAACCCACTACAAAATATTTTAGCCGGACCAAGCAGAGCCGCACAGGGCCGGACCTAGCTGAGACGACGCCGTCTTACTTTGAATTTTTTGTTGTCTCCTGTCAGATTACCCCAGTGTACAATGTAATCTCGATCAACTTAAACAGTAAATAGATAAACTTAATATGGCGCCCTGTCCTTCGGAGTTCGTCGTCTGTCTGCCCTTCAATGCCGCGTTGTGACTGCGCGGAATTTGGCACTACAATGCCGCAGAAAAAGATATCATGTTTAAGGCGAAAGCCTTAAATCTCTGTTTCGAGGTCGCTGTAAGGTACAGAGAAGGTGAGCGAGCTTGCCTCGCGCTCGTGCCACTTCTCGCGCGTTTGGCGCTTTCTTCCACAGCTGGCTCTGACGCCGCTCATCAGGCCAGCATTCCCATACTGCCCCTCGCGCTCAGGGAAAGAGCAACAGCGGCGCTGGGATGGAGGATGGAAATGTCAGCGTTAGCGCGTGAGGGGCCTGACGGAAAGGACAACGGCTGCGCTGGGGAGGAGGAGGGAAATGTTAGCAGCAGCGCTGTAGGCGCGTTGAGGGCAAGCGCGATGTCGGCGCTGGGGAGGAGGACGAAACTGTTAGCGGCAGCGCCCGTAGAACGTTCTGGAAACAGCGGCAGCACGCTCGCAGCGCGCTCGCGCGCCTCGTATACGTCGCCGCGTCGGCTCAGAGCTTCATTCCACATCGCCATGAGTACAACTAGGCCTTCGCCTTCACATTCTTAGAAAGTTCTAAGCATCCCCCGTAATTTTTTCTCTTTTGTCCAAGCATTCGTTTCAAGACGCTGAAGGCAGCAAATGTACAAAAAAAGTATACGCTCTTTGTTTTACAGGTTTTCTTTTGCCTAAAGTCAGTCCCAGTGAATGTATACAGCACCGAAAATACAAGTTGCCGTTCTCCATTTTGAATTTCACTTGTCTTCTATCGTAGTGATT
Source organism: Dermacentor silvarum (assembly GCF_013339745.2). Taxonomy (NCBI): domain Eukaryota; kingdom Metazoa; phylum Arthropoda; class Arachnida; order Ixodida; family Ixodidae; genus Dermacentor; species Dermacentor silvarum. The sequence goes on along the minus strand of NW_023606860.1, from coordinate 36,794 downwards.
GGGAGGCCGCTGTGTCGTGTGCTAAGCAGCTTTACTCGTCATCCACTTTCACAGAGTGGAAGTGGATGACGAAATTTGACAGAATGGCTCATGATTTTTTTCTTTGCTTCACGCGAGTTTTAGCCTGTTTTACACCAAGAACTTCATACCATGTTGTTACGCAATCTGTATGTGACATATAAATTGTCTCGTGTGTTTCTACAAAAATCAAAGAACTACCCAGCCCGTACCTGAAATGTATGACGAGCCTTTGTCAAACATAAACAAAGTGAGTTCCACTCGTCACCTCTCGCTGTTGCCCGGCTTGGATTGTCAGGGAGCAAACAGTTCACAAAGGCAGCAGTAAGTTTTTCATACGTTGTTTTATTCCCGTGTTGCTTTCATTATTCGTGATTAACCGTAATTGAATATTAGACTGCTAAGCTTTACACTGTTTATTTTGAAGAGTTGAGCGTTGCGTCAGACTTAATCAAAGAACTGAATCTCCCCCCACTCTTTTTATAACTCATCTGTTCTTCGGGAGGAGTACGCAGCTTTCAGTTTCACAATTAATAAGGTGGTTCCGCGGCCAACCTGCTAAATGAAAAAGGTATCTCGGTGAAGTGTTCATATATAAGTAATAACAACTAAGGACTAAACTAAGAACTACGCATAACTTTTATAACTGTAACGCTCATTGTGATCACAGTTACACGTTGACAATATCCAGTACAAGCACAGTGCCGTTCGTACGATACAAGTTTTACATTATAACTTCGCACTGTTTTATTGTCCTACATTAAACATGGGAGGCTCAAACCCACCGGATCTGTTTGTCTGAGTGGGCGTTATCGCGGAGCGGGCGAAGCTTCGAGCCGCGGCTGCGCAGTGGGGGAGCGTGACGTCAGCGGCCAACGCCAGCGGGCGGGCCTAGGATGGCGTCGTGAGGTAAACGAAATGGGAGCAGATGCGCACCTTGTGTGAAAAAATGACGTTGAGTGGGAAACAAAACGTGAAGAAAAAGACGCCGGCTCGCTCTCAGGGCTACTGCGCCACATCGTTCTTCTTGTAGGTGGTGTCGTGAGTCTTCATGCGCGGTGATTCGCATATCGTAAACAACCAGCGTAATAGTTGGCGCGTTGGAGCGGAATTCGTTAGTCCTCCAAAGCAAGCGAATGTGTCTGAGCCGAACACAAAAGAGCCTATTACGGAAATCATGATGTCCCAACCGAAATCCAAAGACGGACACGTGCTTACGCACCCATAATGAGTCTGCAACAGATCATCCCAAATTTGATTATCAGAAACAATACAGACTTAGATATGTATTATCAGACAGACACAGCCGCCGAGCACGTGGCCGTGTTGCGCAACGTCCTTTTCCTAAAGGTTCGAAGAAACCGATACCTGGCTTCGCTACAGGTGTTGCACAAGCCACGGTAAACCGAGGCGGACTCATCGTGAGCAGAAAGGGGGAATTTTGGTAAATAAGAAAGACTAATATTATCATCATCATCATTGACAAAAGCTGACTCCCCCCTCAGAAAAAGCCTGGATCCGCCTCGTACGAGACACAACACGTGCTCTGCCATAGAGTTAACAATTGGCTCTGCTTCACTACTTCCACATTTCGAATGGTCAGTGATCAAAAATCCGTATGGAAGTGATCACTATCCTATCATTCTACATACGGCAGAACAATTGGGACATAATGCCTACCCGCCTCGCTGGAAGCTAGAGAGTGCAGATTGGCAACGATATCGGGAACTTAGCTACGTATCTCGAAATTATATTAATAACCTAAGTATAGATTGTGCAGTCTCATATATCACTGCTGTCATAATTGACGCGGCAACAAACTGCAATAATGTTTTACGCAAGTTAGAGCGACTGATTTTAGGCCTATTTACAGCCATTTAACATGCACCATCCACAGTACATTCCTTTATTTCATAAATAATTGATTGGAAACCCATCACCATGTGTATGGCGCTCTTTGGTCATATCTGGCCCTTGCGTCAAAAAACCCCATACATCATCATCATCAATTTCTTGAACGATGTGGTCCTGCATGTTGTGAGCCAGGTAGGTTCGTAGTGCATCCTCTCTCCAGAGAATGTTGCTGTGAGCGTTTTTTTATAGCACATGCCTCCAGGCTCTTGTGCTTCAAGGGCTCTGTTTAGGCACTTGTGCTTCTGGCCAATTCATGCATTTGTAATATTTTGTTATTTCGTAATATCTTGTCGTGTCTCTTTGTTCATTGGTAATATTTTGTATCATTCTTTCGCAATGCGTTCATGTCCATAGTACACATAATTAGTCATCGCCATAATCTTATTACACATAGATTTTACGCAGTTTAGGCTACGTTTACACTTGGCCTCGAAGCAGGCGGAAGCGGCAAAAACTTCGAAAAATCCGACCGCCTAGGAGGCAATGCGGGCGGAAAACCAGGCGGCGAACCAAATCGGCCTCTGACCGATTTTTTCGCCATAGCGAAGCGGAAAAACGTTCCGCTGCACCGGAAGCAGAACTAGCATGTAAACATCCGGCCGTAAGCATCCGGCCGTAAACTTCATCATGGCACCGAAAGTGTCGGCTGCTATGCTGATCGATGCGATCAAGAATTACCCGGTACTCTACGACAAAAGTCACCGGCTTTACAAGGACACATCTCACAAGAACGAGATTTGGGCGAAGATCTAAAGCAGCTGCTTCTGCAAAATCTCAAATAGATGAGGTGCGTGTGGTCAGTCTGTGCCGCGAGTAAGCCGAACAAAGGTGACACTATACAGATTTTTTTTAACAAATGTCGCTTCAGCCAATTAAACTGTATACCTGCCAATTCAGCCACCATAGCCAATTATGAATTCAGTCACTGTGTTTTATGACAGCTGCTCAGATGACAGAATGTGGTGCTAAAGAATTCAGCATATACAACATGCTAACAGCCGTCTCTTTCAGAGACACTAGTCTTTGGACGGCAGAAATGTCTTGCTTTTATCACAGCATGTGTAGCCGGTCCACATTACTGCTGGCCTGTCATCTAAAATTGCAATGGTTGCACAGGTGCGATATGCCAGAAGAAGTTGAAGAATCTGAAGGATACGTTCACGAAAATAAAGAATCAGATAAAAGACTCAATGAAACGTGCACGGTGCCCATGATGTTCCCCTTGTGAAGTGGAAACACTTTGAAGCGATGACCAGCATAATGAAAGCTGTGTATCAGGAGGCAATGTAAGTATTGTCTATGTATTCACCAATCTGCCTTGAAATTTCTTTGCACAGTCAGTGGGGTTGCTGAGACTAACATACCTTACCGGGCACCACCCTTTTTTGTTTGTTTGAAAAGCTGTTAATGGCTTGCTGTTACCTTTCTGGTTTGCTTGGCAAACATAATGTCATTCAATTTATTTACCTCTGCTGCATGTTTTTACTGCTTCCCCGAGCAGGGAATTTGAGAGTACCTGGTTTTTCTGCGCCTCAACATCCCATTGCATACTTTACTTTTCTAGCTTGTGCAGCAACCTAGAATTTGGCTCCTTTGGTGGGTGATTGCATAACTGCCAAGCGTATTTGCAACATCTCTACCGCATGCTAATTCCCATATTCTTCAAACTGCATGACAACGCTCGCCGCGAGGCTGGATTGCCCGTAATTGGAGACTACTGCAGCGTCAACCAGAAGGACACACGATATAATGTCGGAAGATTTTGTAGGTATGATTTTTTGTCATCCTAAATTCTGATCATTAGTGGGCTTGATTGGCATAAGGGCAACTGAGGCCCAAGAGCTAGGGTCCATATGTATATTGGAAAGTAATATGTTAAGCTACCCATTTGAAATGGTGGGAACTACACGTATGCATAACTTATAGTTACGTCTGTTTTGAACATTAAAATGCTTCAAATCCTCACGATACTCCGCCTATGTGAAACATTCAGTGACTTTTGCATACATTGCCATCTCAGATTATTCAAATGTCCATAATAATCTGGTGGTAGAGATGGTAATGAGCAAGTTCTGAAAATTTTTGTTAGTGTTAAAACGCCACACAAGATGATTGGCATTCTTAAATTGCATACAGATATCAGTGAGCACCAGCTGTAATTGATTTATTTGTGATTTATGCAAAATGAACATTGCTGAAGCCACAGGAGCAGAAAGCCCAGACACCGAGGATTCTGCAGCAACAGGTGCCGCCCATGAAATGGAGGAAATGCTGGTGCCGGAAACTTTAGAGAGTGCACCAGATGCAGAGTTTCACACACAACCTGCAAGAACGACACCAGAATGGCAACAGTAATTACGTTATAATGTGCCCTAAAAGCAGCAAGTTTTTTTTTCCCAGGCAACCTGACGATGATGATTTCGAGCCAGAGGGGGTCGCTGACATAAGTGAAACGTATGTGTGATTAGGTTCCTCTACCCATTAACATATACATTGCCAAAACTAGCTCACCAACCTTTTCCCTTATAGGGCTCCAAGACCAAGAAAGGTAGCAAAGACATCGAGAAATCCACAGCGGTGATGTAGGAATTGGTACACTGATCGTCAACAGTAGTGAAGACATCCTTTTATTTACAGCCCTAATGCCAGTGGTCCCTCCAGTGCAACAGTTGCTGCCGCATGCCTTGATCACATCAAGGCAGTAGGAGTGGAGTGGCGCTAAAACGAAGAAACTCGAGACACTCCGTACCATTTTTGGATGGCAGCTGCCCGAGTTTGCGGTCACTGCCTGCTGATGACCAGTTTGACACTATGGGTGCCATCCAAGCTGTCATGCAGCAAAAAATGCTGGAAGTGAGGGCTCGGAGGACTGAACAATAGTCCTTCCGTATAGACAGCTGCATGGTGAATAGTAAAAACCAGTCAAAGGACGAAGTACAGAGAAGAGATGCGGCACACACGACTGTCGTTGTGTGTACCACGTCTATTCTCTGTACTTCGTTCTTTGACTGGTTTTAACTATTCAATATGTACCAACTGATCCAGATCGCAACTCTACAACTGCATGGTGCAATGTGCTATTGACCAAAAAAAGGTTACGGACCACGGGATCTCAGAAAACGCTTAATACCCAAGCAGCCTTTAAAAGTAGCCAGTAAAACCGTACTATGCGTTGGTATATGCCAACAATTTTGTTTGGAAATTTGAATACCAGGCTGTATTTTGAGGCTGCGGACATATTCATCTCTTTTCCAGATCCCTTGGTCCGTAAACTTTTTTGGACGATAGTACATACCACAGTTGTTTTATCTGTTATATTTAAGTTCATTGTTTTTATTTAAGTTCTATTGTTTGTACTCGTATTCCATTTTTCCTTATAGCATATGTCATATCGCATATCCTAAAGTGCCTCGAACTAGTCCTGTATGGTAGAAAGTTACCTGTCTTTTTGTGTGATACTATGTGTGATGCTTAAGCTCTTGTCCAAATTACGATAAGGGTTTGGCGTGTTCAACTCATTCTGCATTGCACAGAGCTATACAGTGCAAAGTTTGTACCTATCATAAGAAGCCAACATACAATGACACCAAGAACAACATAGGTGAAATTACTTGTACTTACTGATTGAATTAAAGAAATGATAAATTAATGGAAATGAAAACGGAAGAAAAAACGACTGTCCGTAGGTGGGCAACGAACCCACGTCTTCGCATTACGCGTGCGATGCTCTCACCATTGAGCTACCGCGGATCCGTTTTCCCATCCGCTTTCTGGGGTATTTATGTTTTTACAAGTAGAACTAACCCTGGGAGTGTTAGCCAGCGCCGCCACCCACAAACCCAGCGGCGGATGTGGAACATCCTTTCTGCCGCAGGCGTCACGAGCACGTGATCTTTTTGGGTGATGGCAACTGGTTAATGAACCCACATATGCTACCTGAAGGCATCAATGTTGCCAGATTCGAGCCCTCGTTATGTAATGAACGAGAAGAAAGGGAACCGAGGGGCCCGATTTTTATGAATCATATCATAAGAAGCCAACAAACAATCACACCAAGAACAACATAGGGGAAATCACTTGTACTTACATGATTGAATTAAAGAAATGATAAATGGAATGAAAAGTTTGTGCCTGTGATATGTATTTATTGAAATTACGAGTGATATTTAAGGCCTTGTCAAAGACAGTAAATCTAAGGGTTTGCTGTTCTCTGAACTAGGCACGTTGTGCACAAAACTGCACAGTACGATCTTGCAATTTTAAGATTTTATTGTACTGCAAAGAGTACTAAGTCTGTATATGTGATAGTTAAACTCTTTTATAAAGTTGTGAAGGAAGTGTTTGGGAAGCTCAGAACTACGCAGTACATTTTGTAAATAATATTTATCCTTTTGATACTGTTATACGCCCAGGATCGTGGAAATAAGGGCTAGTCATGCGTTGCACAGAGCTGCACAGCATAGCGTTTGTATCCAGGTTTTATATTCCTTAAAAGTGCGTTTTTGAAGTGCAATATTTTTTTAATCGCAGTACTGTTTGCAATGCGGTCATGTGCAGACCTGAAATGCTTATTGCAAATAAAGACCTACTTTCTATGCGGTGGTATTGATGATGCTGTCTTGCCAGGGGACCCTGCCATCATCAGAAATGCAGTACTGGCAAAGCTTGTCCCTCACAGCATAGGCTTGATGATGATTAATGTGGTTTATTGGCGCAAGGGCCAGATGTGGCCAAAGAGCGCCAAGACGATGGTAATGGCTTGTTAGTGGTATATGAGTAGTCAATTATATGAACATTAGATGTAGCATGGCTGTAAAGGGGCCTAAAACAGTCGATGTAAAGTGCATAAAATCTGTACGTAATAAGATTATGGCACTTACTAATGATGTGTACTATACGCATGAACAATACGTTGCGAAAGAATGATACGACGTACAAAATATTACAGATGCAAGATTTGACCTGAAGCACAAGTGCCTAAACAGAGCCCTTGAAACACAAGGGCCTGGAGGCATGTGCTGTTAAAAACTATCACAGCGACATCCTCTGGAAAGAGGATGCGCTACGAACTTATTGGGCTAATAACGTCTAGCCCAACATCGTTCAAGAATGCGAGGACTACTTTGGTGTTAAAGAGCGGTTCTTTACCAAGAAAAATAGCGGGATGTAGAGGGACACAATAGCGATATGCTTGAGGAAAGTGTTTCTTTCTTTCTCTTTCGGCTTCCCGACACTCCAGGAGGACGTGGAGGACGATGAGCCTCTCGCCACATCTACCACAGGTTGGAGGATCATCACCATTCAATAGAAAATTGTGAGTACCATACGTGTGTCCTATTCTGAGACAACATAATAGGACATCAGTTCGTCGTGTTTTAGTTGTACAGGGCCAGAACCCTAACTGTGGCTTAATCAAGTGGAGCTTATTATTTGCTTCGGCGTCCCACAAGCGTTGCCAGTGGCTTCGCAGTTTCTTTCGCAAGAAATGTTTCAAATCTGTTGCAGGAACAGAAGCTGTAGGGTTCATAGCGGGTGATGTGACTGATGTGGCCATTTGGTCAGCAAGAACATTGCCCTCGATGCCTCTATGCCCTGGCACCCAGCATATAATGACATGCTGTTTAGTTGCGTATGCTCTACAAAGAACAGAATAGAGCTCATTGAGTACAGCGTTTTTCTGTTTACAGGGTGACTTCAAGGCTTTTACGACGCTTTGGGAGTCTGTAAATATAATAGTTTCTTGAAGTTTTGATTTCTTTACATGCTTTACAGCTGACAATATTGCGTAGGCCTCAGCCGTAAAGTTGCTTGTTTCGGGGTGGAGTACTCCGGCTTCTGAGAAGGACGGACCGACAGCTGCAAAGGATACTCCGACATGAGATTTAGAAGCGTCTGTGTAAAATTCGGTGCACGAGTACTTGGACTGTAATTCTAGGAAATGCATTCGGATTTCGACCTCTGAAGCGTGCTTTGTGAACTTCTACAAATGATATGTCACATACTACTATCTGCTACTCCCAAGGCGGTAACAGCTTGGCTGAAGGCATTAAGTGATGTTCGAGGAGTGGGATATCCATTTCTTCGCTAAGCTCCCTGACACGCCGTGAGAAAGGCTGTCTTAGGGCGCGTTCACACTGAGACTTTCGGCGTCTGGAGCGGCGCGGAACCCAGTTCAGCGGCGGCGAGATCCGCCGGAATAGCCCTTTCCGCGCCGATCGGTCTCGGACCGATTTTTGCGACAGCTGCTGCCGGATTCCCTCACCGCGGACCAATCGGAGCGCGAGTAAGAATTTCGAAGATGGCGGCTGAGTCGGACGCGCGCGCGTTGTCGCAGTCGTGTTTGTTGCCACGTCGTAAATGCTGATCGAATTGGTCCGAAACTTAATATTTGTTGTCACGAATAACAATACATTTGAACTTACTCTCTGTAGCACTCCACGTCGCGATCTCGCAGAAGGGGTAGTAGTTTGGTGGCGTGACCAAGCTTTTCGCGCTTTTGCAAAGCAGCATGAACACACCATCGCCGCTGGCGTCGTCTCTTCTGCGAATGCTTCTGCGCGTCATGCATCGCCAGAAAGGTGCTTGCCAGCAAGCCTAGCAGTACTGCCTCTTCTTGATCAGGGTTCATTGTCTTTGCTTGCAGCGATGAGGCGCAAAAATAAAACCACGTGAACTCTACTCGAGCGGAGATAACTGCGCAGTTTCGAGGCTGCGGGCACATCCGGTATATCCGGCGCTTGTTTGGAGGTTAGCGCTTTACACCGCAGATGGCGCTGTATCGCGTTCCGGCGGTGCGGTGGGCTAGCAGTGTGACCGGCGCGAATTTCGGCGGCAGGAGAATTCCGTTCGCTGTAGACGCCAGATTCCCCAGTGTGAACGTGCCTTTACAGAGGGACGATTACGAAAAAGTGTAGCACACGTCATATCGTTAACAGTATTAAAACAGGGATGCTGATGATTGGAGTGGACTTTAAGGAAATGTGTGAGGCTGGTGTATGTTCTCTGCAGATAGAGTGACCACTCATTTGATTCGACGTATAAACTTTCAATGTGGCTTGTTCTGAAAGCACCAGTGGCCAGGCACATACCTAGATGGTGCACGGGATCCAGTATCTTCAGTGCACTAGGGGCGACAGAGTGATATACCGCGCTACCATAGTCCAATCGTGATGAAATGAGACTCTTGTAAAGATTCATTAAACACTTCCTGTCACTACCCCAGGATGTGTGAGATAAAATTTTGAGTAAGTTCATTGTTTTTAGACATTTCACCTTGAGATATTTTATATGCGGAATGAAAGTAAGTTTAGAGTCAAGTATGACGCCTAGGAACTTGTGCTCTTTGTTCACAGGTATTTGTTGTCCACACATTTGGATAGTGAGATCTGCAACAAGCCCTTTCTTCCTGGTGAACAGAACACAAGAACTTTTGTGGGGGTTCACTTTGAATCCGTTTTCGTCTGCCCACTTGGATACTTTGTTCAAGCCCTGTTGTACCTGTCTCTCACACATTGTAGGGTTGCAGGATTTGAAACCTATTTTTATGTCGTCTACGTAGACGGAATAAAAAATAGCTGGCGGTAATGAAGCACGAAGCGTGTTCATCTTCAAGATAAACAGTATGCAGCTGAGCACACCTCCTTGTGGTACACCAGTTTCTTGTATAAATTGACGTGACAGTACGTTGCCGATTTTCACGCGGAAGGTACGGTTAGACAAATAGCTTTCTATTACGTTTAGCATACTTCCACGGATGCCCATTCCCGACAAGTCCTGGCAAAATTCCGTAACGCGAAGTTGTGTCGTACGCCTTTTCCATATCGAGGAATATCGACAAGAAAAACTGTTTATGTACAAATGCGTCAGGTATATGTGCTTCAATGCGCACAAGATGATCAGTTGTGGACCACCTTTCTCTGAAGCCACAGTGATAGGCATCAAGCATATTGTTCAGTTCAAGGAAATGTTTAATTCGGCGATTAATCATTTTTTCAAAAAGTTTACACAGGCAACTTGTGAGAGCTATCGGGCGGTAACTTGCCGCCGAGGAAGGGTCTTTACCCTGCTTCAAAATTGCAATAACAATAGCTTCCTTCCATGAGGATGGCAGGTATCCGGCAGCCCAGATAGAGTTGAGTATCTCTTCGCGCACAACGGTGCAGATGAGGTCTCGAAGGTTGTCATTGTAGCTTCCGATGGCCGTCGACATGTCCGTAGTCGCATTCACTTGCCGCTCGTAAAAGTTAGAGCGCTGCTGAAGCATCTTCTCCATACTGACAGCCTCGGATAGAAATTCGGCGACAGTCTTCGGAGGATTGCGCACCAGACCAGCGAAGAGTTGCTCCTTCACCCCTAGCATCAGGTGCCGCAACTTCTTGTCCTCGGTCATTCCCGGGTCTGCTCGTCTGAAGAGGCGCGTCATATCTTCGACGAACGGGGTAACGCTTTTGTTGGGAAGCTGGACGCGGACCTGAATTGCTAGGTGTCCAGTAGATGACGGCGGAATTCGCGCCACGACGTCAGTTGCTCCTAACGGTTTTGAAACCATGTACGCGCGCCGTCCTCTAAGCAAAAGTAGACATTCCTACGTTTAGTCGCGTCATCCCATTCACTGTATTCGGTCGGTCATTCACTGTCACGAAGTCGGTCATCCAGTCTTCGACGTCTTCGAAGACGTCGCCATGGAACGACTTCGGCACCAGTGGATTCTGAAGCGTATACCGATTCATCATTGCACGTTCCATACCAGTTGGGGTAGTCTGAAGCGCTGCGGTGTCTTCAGGAGACAGTCTCCGGATCCTGCGGCTGGTCCGATAGGACGGCGGTATGGACTAACACAGGGCTGGTGCTTCTGCTCTCAGGAGGAGTCTGCGGCATGAGTTAGAAGTACCCCGCACCTCCACCAGTTTGCCACGCGTCTTCAAAAGGAGGCTGACGACGTTTACTGAGAACAGCTGGGCTCTGGAGAAAACAGCGACGAGAGCGAACTATCGAGCGGGGCAGTGAGCACGCGCACTTCTTTCTTCTTCCAGTCTTCCAGCAAAGTAGGTTCGAACTGGAAGTAGATAACAGACAAGAAGAGCTGTCAGTAGAAAATAATTGCACCTGCATCCAGAAATGCTTTTCAAGCGAATGGGCCTTTCAGCTATTATTAGGTCACATATTATTTTTCACTATGAGGTGTGCTTATGCACAAATCCGTAAAATAGACAATGCTCTGCAACACTGATGCACGAGAATGATTGTTAAACTAAAAATATCTGATTGAGTTAAAGCCTGTTGCGCGCAATGTAGACAAAGCATCCCTGCTGCCTTCTTCAGCTCTCCATCTGCCTTCTGTCACTTGCCCTTGCCAGTCCTCACAGTCGGCAGTACCAGGTGGACAGTACGCAGCCCCAGATGCAGGCGACTCATGAAGCAAAAAATTGTGTAGCGTTACACAAGCACACACAATTCTATTGACATTGTCATCTTTTGCTTTAAATGGCCGTCGACGGATCCGCCACCTCTGTGCCATAATGCCAAAAGCATTCGCGACTACCCTTCGACCTCGGCTCAGGCGATAATTAAATATTCTCCTTTGGTGCTTTTCTTCAAAGAATTGATTTGAATCAGATGTGGTGACAAGCAGTGGTTGAAGGGCTGTAACAATGTACAAGATAAACTTGACGTAAATAAAAATTACAGGAAAGCAAAGCGCTGTTGCAACAACGCACAGCATAAATGGCATCAAAAAGACTGCTGTAGCTCACTTTTGCGAGAATAAGGCCTCATCATGAAGGTCTTCAGAGGGAAAGCCTCATCTCAAAAAAAAAAAAAAAGGGCATATTTCCAACGCTGCCCATCTCGGAGTCTTCGGGGATTCCAAGTTGATTTGCTACAATGAGCTCTTGGAACTTGTTGCGTGCAAACACGCCTCCATCAGACTCGCTGCCGAAGTGCCCGATTTCGACATATAAAAACCTAGGGAAGCACATATAACATTTTATATTAGAAGCAAGCGCATGCAGAAGTGTTGTTATGAGGTAAGTTTAAGTATGTTCAAATATATATATATATATATATATATATATATATATATATTGGTCAAACCTCCTGGGAATCAGTTATTTCTTGTAGCATTCATCTCTTTGCCAAAGACCGCATTTTTTTCAAGAAATAACTAATGATGAAGACATTAACATATTGAAATCTCACCTTCGTGCTATATTTAACTGATGCATGAAATAGTTAATAGATATAAGTATTAAAAAGTCCACAGTCATCTGCATATCCACAACCACTAATAGCCCACCTCCTCATTACCTTGCCATTCCCTCGCGCTCTGTTAACTCTTAGTACAAGTCTCTATGAGACCACATCATGGCTAGCCTAACTTCGTTGCTACATACCAAATGCAATATTAACAATTTTAACCGCATGCTTGGCTATTTACGCTCAAACTTTGCTACTGCCCTTCCTTTCTTAAATTGATAGCTGAACAGTGCAAATCATCCCTGCCTGTAACTCGCATCACTTATCGCAAGCAATGATTTGCTGAAACTACTCTTGTAGTTTCTGTTTAGTGTTCCTGATTTGGCGGGGCACTCAATGACCACGTGTTTGCCATCAAAGGTACCAATACAATGAGGCAGTTTCCACTTTTTCTCAAACTCCTGCGTAACCTAATGAAAAAAACAGAATGAAATACTACTGAGTGAAAGCCACATCATAACGTAGTAAGATCTGCCATTTGTGCAAAGCTGCAACCCCATCTAAGGTAAATGTCGCTTCGTAGTGCAAAGTTGACAGTGCAGAACGCACAGACAATATTGAGTGTTGCAATTCACGGTCTGTGATTGAACTATTGCACGTTCAAGAACCCCAGGTTGTCCTTCATTACAGTGTGCCTCATGAGAAAATGGTTTTGGCACATCACACCCTAGCATATAATATATAATGTTACAACTGTCGCTTCTCAGATTTCGACTACACATACAGAATCTAAAATCTGTACTGAGTAACAATATGTGAAGCTCTTCAACCTTACATTACACATGCAACATCGTTAGAGTCACCATGCATTAGTACTCACTGTCTGTGTCTCTACAGGAAATTGTGTGTTTATCTAGTTTTGCATACTGCAAAGGCAGAAACTTTCAGCGCTGTTCCTAATTGCCTAGTTATGCAACTGTAGTCTAATCTGCTTTTATCAAGTTCTAATTTATGATTAAATAGAAAGTTAGGAAACCACAAATGTGTTTTACTTGGCCTGAGATAATTTGAGAGTTATGGAGAGAAACTGCTGCTTACTTCTGTGGAAGAGTGAGATCCAAATTTGTTCCAGTAGAACTTGGTAAATAAATATCAAACGCATAAAACGGTTCATTATTAGCAAGGCATGATTCAGCTGCGTCTATGCATGCGAGAAGCTAAGAAAAAGAACGCGAGTAAAAAAGTGCACAAATAAAAAAACGGAGACTTGAAATTACTAGAGGAAGTGTAAAGACAAGACAGTATACAGTGCTTTTATTCTGGTTAGACTTCTCTGCTACAATTAATAGGCGTCTCGGTGTTTCTATTGTGATCGTTGACGGCGCATGCCTCACGCGTAAACAAACGCATACTGGGTTCCGTAACAATACCCCTTCGCATTCTTCACCCTTTCAGGGTCAATGGCGTACATATAAGTACGTCCTCCGCGAACACCTCTAAAATGGTTAATGACATACATGTACGTTATCGCTTGTACATTTGAAAATCGCGCCTCTTTCGATGATTTCTTTCGCTTGGCATGAGCTGCAATTCGACTAAATAACGTGCAATATTTTATTTGCGCCGTTGCCTCACCGTTTTTTTTTTTTTCGTTTTTTTCTCTTTTTTTTTTTTTTTTTGCCACGGCGCGTCAGTTATCGCTTGCGCATCCAGGCGCACGCACGGCAGCGGCGGCAAGTTACGGCTTTCTCCTGCGGCGGATCCCGCTTGTTGCACGCGCTACACTGATGGCTATCTGCTTTCAAATCTCTCAAAGGGTGGCCGCTTGTCATTCGATCGTTTATCGCCCACCGCGGCGCGATTACACCTGTTCCCCGGCAGGCGCATATATACACAAACGATGCTGCTGTTTTTGGGTTTCCTTTTTTGGGGACCACAAAAGGTCTATCACACCTTGTCGGCGACAAGACGAGGGCTTCTCATTTGTTTAGGTTTCCGAACGTGCACACAACCAGTGTTCAGTGCGCTTATCGTGTGTATTTTACAACACAAACGATTTGTTTCTCACTTTACTGTCACTCCAAAAAAAAAAAAATTACGACCATATTTTTTGAAATAGGTTCTTTCGAAGAATTTAAATCAGCAATAAAAAATGGAACCTGGGGGGCAGGCGCGGATCCAGGGGGGATGTCCGGATGTCCTGACCCCCCCCCCCCCTCAGATTTCTGCATCGCCCCCTCGCTGAGAGGGGGATGGCCCTGTCGCAAAAAAAAAGAAAATATGGCCACCAGCATTCTTCAAAAGTATTTTTCGCGAGTACCAGTGCTAGCTCGCTCACAAGCTTAGTTGTATTCCGTAGGAGTGTGGTGTCGCGAAGTTGCCGTAGTTATTTTTTTCTCATGAATACCTTGGACCTCCTGGCGCCTGCCGTGCCTTACTCGTCCCGTCGGTGGTGTCGAATGAACGAGGGGACGTCCCTTTTGCCAAACACGCCGAGGTCCGCTCGAGCGCCTTCGCGCCTGATTAACTTAGTTTGCCCTTGGGGTGTCAACGGTTGCCTCATTGGCTGTCATCGGTTCCGCGACCAACCTGCTTAATGAAAGAGATCTCTTGCTGAAGTGTTCATATATAAATAATAACTAACAGCTAAACTAAGAACTACGCGTAGGCAACTATTTATTGCGATAGCAATTATATGGACACTTCAACCCGATTTGTGCTTGTCGTCGTCGCCGTCAGGTTCCCTATAGATAAAATCTTCACCGCGCGCCGTATGCCCGAGCGGAAGCGTGCGGGGACGCGCGCTATCACGGAGAGCGAACGCACTCATCTCCCACGCGCAAGCAAGGAAGCAGGAAGCCAGCGCCGGAGGGAGCCACTTCTACTCTGCCAACAACCGCGCTCGTCGCTCGCCCGCACCGTCTCTTATCTCCACACGGCTCTGACCTTTATGCGCCGTGCATTCGCCGCTCAGTTTCCGTTGCAGCGATAGACCGCACGTACCTTAGCCCGCTGCGGCGTATGCTTGCTGCCAGCGTTTTGACAGTCGTTGTCTGCTGTCATTCAGTGTGATCTGTTCGTGTTTGTGCGCGCTCACACCACGCTTGTTCATTCAGTAAGTAATAGTCGGGCCACATTTTCCAACGCACGCTACACATGCAATGCTGCCCGGATCGGCAGTGCAGCGCTACAGGTGTGTCCCTTCGCACGCGCTGCCCACGGGAAGCGGTTCTCATCAACACCACCGTTTCACAAGCGCCTTCTCGTGGTCATCGAGTCTCTCTTCATGTCGGTCTACTTACGCCGCAGCACACCTGCTTACTTAATCAGCTCATGTTTACTACAATTCATATTGCTACCAAAGCCGCTCACCTTACTTCGTATGACATTGCTGTGTTGCTATCGCATTCATTGCTTCGCCCTTAGGGCGAAACTGTGACATTTTTTTAACTGTAGCACTCATTGTGATCACAGTTACACCTTGACAATATCCACTACGAGCACAGTACCGTTCGTACGCTACAAGTTTTTCATTTTAACTTCGCAGTTTTATTGCCGTACATTAAGCATAGTAGCGTCAAAGCCGCTGGATCCGTTTATCTGAGTGAGTGTTCTCGCGGAGCGGGGCGAAGCCTCGAGCCGCGACTGCGAAGTGGGGGAGTGTGACGTGAGCG
Organism: Dermacentor silvarum; assembly: GCF_013339745.2. Lineage (NCBI taxonomy): Eukaryota > Metazoa > Arthropoda > Arachnida > Ixodida > Ixodidae > Dermacentor > Dermacentor silvarum. Next base: position 20,994 of record NW_023606860.1, on the reverse strand, counting down.
GCCAACGCCAGCGCGCGGGCCTAGGATGGCGTCGCGTGGTTAGAGAAGCGGGAGCAGATGCGGGCCTTGTATAAAAGGATGACGTCGAGTGGGAAACAAAATATGAAGACGCTGGCTCGCCCTCTCGGCTAACACGCCGCATCGTTCTTCTTGTAGGTGGCGTCGTGAGTCTTCATACGCGGTGATTCGCATATCGTAAACACCCAGCTTTGTGGTTGCTGTGTTGGAGCGGGGCGTTACGCCCGTATTCAAGAACGTTCCTCTAGTCAACACACCACCACGACTCAAGAGAGAAGATGGCACCGCCATCCCTCCACAGAAGTGGTCACTGAGATTCATGATCATTCACGGGAATTCATGAGAATTGTCGCGTCTTTATTCTCGATTATTCTGCGCAGTACGACAATTGCAATTTGGAGTCTGATATCTGGGAGCACGGACACGCTAGAATAATTCTTCCGACTGATACTGTGTAGAAACTCGACTGTCTCTAAGTTTTCAATACAAACATACCCACTGACTGCAGTCAATAAAAAATAATTGTTCAATTTTAGTTAATTGTGCCGCTCACAGCGATAATTATCATCTCACTTTGTGCCCCCCTGGCCACATAACTTATTTGTACAGGTGGTCTTCGCGTGCCTCCCAGTGCCTAATTTTAAGAAAACCATAAAGCTTAGTTTTGAACACCCTGTATTATCAATCGCAGCCGCCAAGCACATGGCTGTATTGGGTAACGTCCTTTACCGATACCTGGCTTCGCTACAGGTCTTCATCTTTCTGGGGTTTTACGTGCCAAAACCAGTTCTGATTATGAGGCACGCCGTAGTGGAATGCTCCGGATTAATTTTGACCGCCTGGGGTTCTTTAACCTGCACTACAACTCAAGAACACGGGCGTTTTTGTATTTCGCCTCCATCGAAATGCGGCCGCTGCGGCCGGGATTTGATCCCGCGATCTCGTGCTCAACGCCTGAGCTGACTGAGCCACCACGGAGGGCTACATGTGTTGCTTTAGCCGTATAAAACGCGGGTTTATCGTGAGGAAAAACGGTAAATTTCGGTAAATAAGAAAGGCTACTATCATCATCATCATCATTGACAGAAGCTACAGTGTACCTTTATGTGAAAGGAGTTAACTGTGACAAGGCAGGAAAGCGGCAGAGGGCCAAGCAGATGAAGTTGAGCCGTTGCACATGAGTTGAAGTGCATGAAACAATAGCTTGCTGTACTTCTTGCAAATAAAAGCTTTGTGTCAGCAACAGCCCTGTTAGCTTCACTTTGCCTACCCTTATATAACTGTGCATAAGCATAGGCCGGAGCCTTTGTCAAGTGAACTAGTTTTCACTTTTTGTTCAGGCCTCCCTCCATTTCTTTATGGAAAAAAAACAAACCTGATTTCATAAATGTGTGCCGGCGTAATGATAGTTAATAATAAACGCAGAAGGCTACTGTGAAGCATGGAACAACTAAAGTGGAACAATGAAATATTTAAGCCATATATACATATTCATTTTGGCTAAGCAAAGACACAAACCTGGTTAGCATGCCTGTTTTTTTTTTTTTTCTTTTTTTTTTTTTTGAGCCCAGCTGGGAAGTATGCACGCGCTGTTTTCTGTCTGACAAATTTTTACATTAGGTCGACACGGCATGAAACCGCTTTCAAATTTTTTTTACGATTGCCCGGTAATTCGGACAATTCGAAGGCCCCTTCCACATAAGTAACATCCGTCAGCGACGACCTCTTTGCACAAAAGGTCTGAGTTAGGATAGGCAGCAAATTGCCCAAGAGTTACCGTCTTCCTTTTCCACAAGGTACTATTATGGCAAATATCATGTGGCCTAAACAAATATAGTGCTTGCTAAAGATATGTAAAGACTCTCAAGTATGTCAAAATTAACAACAAACAAGAGTGTGAACTGCTTCGAACTGAAACCGTCAGAAATGCAAGGAAAATCAAAGCTTCTGCAAGCAAAGCTTCCATTGAAGTTGCCAGTGGTGCCACCTCTTGGATGCGACGCTGACTGCGTCAGAGGAGCGGGTGAGTAAGCCCACTGCCCCCTTCTAGTACACTGTACAGAAGCTGACCCCCCCCCCCCCCTCAGAAAAAACCTGGATCCGCCCCTGCTGGGGGGTCGCATTTGGTAAAACAATTCGACCCTCAAAAGGTTTGTGCTTCACTGCACGGCTTTATGCTTCGCTGCATGACAAAACTGTACTGCGGCAAAGGTTAATGAAAGGCGCCAATCATGACAGTGAAAAACCAAATACTAATTTTTGTTTCGAAGCGAACATCGAATAGCACAATATTTGAATATTCGCACAGTCCAACTGTTTGGAGATACTACTTACCTTGAGCCACTGAACTGCGGATGACGGACATTTAACATAAAGTGGACCAAGTATATCCCATATTGCTTGGCAGACCTCGGCGATGATAGTGCAAGCAGTCGAACGTCCAGCCAGGAAATTAAATGACGACGACCTGAGTGTCTCTCCAGCTGCCAAAAATCTAACGGAAGAACAACAAAACACACCAACCTTATAGTGATCTAATTAACCTATAACTCTTCCTTCGTATGCATGAAAATACAGCAGAAGTGCTTAAATCCGAAATCATTATGGAATCAAAACACGGACATGACAGTGTGCTTACCTCATAGCCAAAGCCTGGCGGAATGGTCTGGCGGAATGGCCTTGCAGAACCTCGTATTCGCCTTGGTTATTCTAGGCCCCACGAGTTGCAAGAGTGTATCGAAACTTCGCGGCGGCATCCTCAAATAGCTAGCAAAAAAGAAAGCATAGCGTGAGCACCTAGCAAGACGCAAAAACTGTTACCAATACTTACTCGCGGTAGTATTCAACGTCGCGGGACCTGAGGTGCGGCAACAAAGCGTTGGCGCGACCCAACTTGTCGCGCTCTTGCAAAGCCGAGCGAACCCACCATCGCCACTTCCGAGGTGGCCGCTCCTTCCGTTGTTCATTTTCCATTGCCAGAAAGCAACTGGCTAAATGTATCCATGTTATTTCCTCTTCCTCGTCGATGGCAGCGATATCAGACTACCAAAGTTGTAGCGATGGCAGACTACTAAAGTTGCAGCGAAGGCAGACTACTAAAGTTGCAGACGACACGCGCAGTTGCGCGAAACGATCGCTTATAATGACACATGGGTCAATGAATGAACACACCGCTTGAAATGGTGCGATGTAGAGCGCCACTACGCGGAAAAACGTACGCAGACTAGATGGATGTGGGCGAAAGCGGAAGCGGTTGCCGCTGTAGTGGCGAAACAAATCTGAACATCTATGGGATGCGCGGAAAGCTTTGGCCTTTCCGCCCGCTTGCCGCTTCCCAATTGTGAACGTAAGCTCACAGCGACTGTTTTAGGCTCCTTTACAGCCATGCCACATCTAATGTTCATATAATGCACTATTCATATACCACTAACAAGCCATTGCCATCGTCTTGGCGCTCTTTGGCCACATCTGGCCCTTGCGCCAATAAACCACAATAATCAATCAATCAAGATTAGTCTGGTTTTGCTCTCATAGGTTTTGCTCTCATAGCGCGCAAAACCTCTTCACCTCGCAGAGCACGAGCGCGCGAACGCGCCAGCTATGGACGAAGACGACGACGCTCGAACGCAATCATATGGTCCGCATAAATACATGCTCGGCAAGCGTGGCTGTATAATAGCCTAGTGGTTACGACGCTCGCCTTGGGACCGGGCGTACGCGGGCTCGAATCCCGCCTCGGTGAGAAGGTTTGTTTTCCATTTCTTCATATTTTCTTGATACGAGCCACAAATTACGGCTAGCTTAAACAGCTTCGCTGTTAAAGCACAGAAGGCGAGTGGCGACGTCACCTTGAAGTGCCCGCACCAGCATACCGTGACGTCATGGATTTTTACAGCGTCTTCTAGATCTCAGTTAATAGACCTCTCCTGGTGTACGTCACACCGCACCGGCGACGTCACAGCGTGACGTCACCGGCGCACGTGCGGTGACTCTGGTTGGCAAAAAACAGCCGCCGCCGGCTTTCTGCGTGGTGTAGTCGCGCTTTATTTGGTGTAGGTGGGCGCCACGTGGACGCGTGTTTTTATATTTCTTTTTTGTTTTTACGTGAACCTCCTTAATTCTTTTGCCACCCAGATTAACATTAATGTGTGTCGGAGAACATCGGCGTGCGGTAAACTGCATGATGAAAATGTGGCGACGCTGGCCTTTTTTACTTGCGAACATGAATCACTTGGTGGTGGTCTGCGATTGACTGTGCAATGAAGAATATCGGCTTTTCCATGGATGTGTGCCACATTTGTTGTGGTAAAGTGTGCGGCGAGAACGATATCGGCTCATCTTAGCGTAGGGTAACGGACCACATTATGTGTGTGTGCGCGCGCACTTGGTGTACTACGCGATAAACAATACAGCTCGCTTGCGAGACTGTGGACGCGTGTTGCGTGTAATAAAACCGGTCGTAGTGATCAGGCTCCGGTTGAACTTCAGGAACCGTAATTATTGAACAGGTGAGATTGAATGAGACGCGATGATTAGTGAGCGCATGTATTTCGGGGCCATTCGCGCTGTGTGCAAAAAAAAAATCGAGTGAGAGGTATGGCTACGAATGAACTTCTACGATGTTTGGACCACTGCCGAAGCTGCGTGTATACATTTAACCACGGGAAATGCCCTAAAGGCAAGCCACTGAAATTATCGTGATTTAACACAGATCTCACGGGTCTTAAGTAACATTGAACTTTCTTTTTTTTTTCGTTATTGGTGCATTCACCTTCATGGTACGAACTCTATGTCGTGATGATGCACATATACATGCAAAACTTGGGTCTTGTAAAGTTGAGAGCAGCAAACTTTATCTTGTATATCGTTTGGTACAGTGTAAATGGGGCGCAAATCAGTGCATTCACGACAATGCAATGCAAATTTGTGTTCGAAGAAACAAATTTAACAGAATTTAGCGAAGTAGCACTTTGCCACCTCGAAAATGTGCACATTCAGTGACCAAATATTCGTTTTCGAGGAGTATTACATTTTTGTGGATGTTTGATCTACGGAAGAGGCGCACTTTTACGAAATCACCACACGCTGACTTACGGGAACCATGCACTCGTCGGCAACAGCGCTACGTTGTTGCACCGGTAAAACGGGGACGATTATACTTCCTAAGCACAGTTCAGAAATGCTGCCACTTCAAAAAATCGCAATATGCCGGACGTACGATCGTGGCAGTTGATATACAAGCAGCGCTCTTCTGCAGGGAGAAGAGGTCGCACGAACGTTTCTTGCCAACCAGCGCCCGCTTCGGAGGCGCGGCAGAGGGGAGAGGCCCCCGCAGTGACGTCACGCTGTTTGCAAACAGGGAGAGGTCTATTCTTTAGCGGTAAAGGTTGACCAAATTGTGTTCTAAAGGAGCCCAAGAGTGAATATAACAAGTTTAGCGAACTTTAACTGAGACAACGTGGCCGAAATATGAAAAATTACTTTAGAAGTCGTGACGTCACACGAAAGTGCTAAATTAATTAAATTAAATTATGGGGTTTTACGTGCCAAAACCAGTTCTGATTATGAGGCACGCCGTAGTGGGGGACTCCGGAAATTTGGACCACCTGGGGTTCTTTAACGTGCACCTATATCTAAGTACACGGGTGTTTTCGCATTTGGCCCCCATCGAAATGCGGCCGCCGTGGCCGGGATTCGATCCCGCGACCTCGTGCTCAGCAGCCCAACACCATAGCCACTGAGCAACCACGGCGGGTCACGGAAGTGCTGACGTTGGGATTTCCGCGCGAAATTGAAAAAACGTACCTTTGAGCTTCATTTTCTCTTCTAATAATCGACCTATTGTATTGTAATTAACGACTGCAGGGTTTTCGAAGAACACTTTATCAGTCTAAGTTGATTTATTGTTTTGCTTTAGTGTCCATTCAAGCTCTTGGTAGCGCCGCGTAGTGTGGACAAAAACTGCTCCTGGCGATGACACCACCGTGCGTTCCCTAGCAGCCACCTCACGGAGCGGCATGTGCTTCGTTCGTCTCCTCTCCGTGCCGTGCACATGTTGCCTGCCTTGACATGGGACGCTAAATAGGGGGAAGGAGAGCATGCGCGCGGCACGCGCTATGCTCGGGAGAGAGAAAGAGAAAATGAGAGCGAGAAAGAAATTGTAGCAGCACCAACGAGGCAACGCGCAGAGCTCATGCCGACACCGTCCGCGTTTCCCCGCGTTCGCGCAGAACGTGCGCGGTCTCCGTGACTGCAGCAAGCGCCTCTCGCGGCGGTTCGGTAGGTTTCGACCAGCCACGCCCCGACAAGTGTGAAGGCGCAGCTCGGCCCTGACGTCACCGGGGAGATAAAACTCGGAGCCGCCGCGACGGCGGCAGAACTCTCGTTGACTCTGTGGCGAGTACATGTAGCTTTGACATGGGACGACCAAAGAAGATCCGGACACCCGAAGAAGAAGCCGCTCATTTTGAAGCGCGTCGCGCGGCCAAGCCAAGATCTGCGCGTCGGTGGCGAGCCGATTTAGAATACCGTACCTAGCAGCACTTAGCATTTCGTAGCAAAACTAGTTTGATCACCAGCTCCGCTGTTCACTCTAGCCTTGCACCACTAGTGCAAGCTGCCCACATTTTTTGCATCACCCTAGCCTCTTGCCAAGGCGTTCGCTGGACCCACTGCCCAATTCCAGTCCACTCTAGTTTTTGCACATAAATAAGATTGGATTGGATTGGATTTGGGGGCACGCCGCCGCTTCGACCATGGTCACGAATACGCCCTTTCTAACGCAGGCTCTTTCACTATGGATCATTACTGCCGGATTCTTCTTCGGTGCTACCTGGCCCTTCCCAGGACTTCAGCCCAGCGAACGAGCCGGCCTGCATCATCCCGTTATCAGCGAAAACGAAACCGAATTTAACCCGGCACCGCCAACTCCAGCCACCGTCGAAACCGCCACCTGGCCACATAGGGTCACTATCAGCGCGGGATTTACGACACAACTACGAAAGCCAGTGCCGTTGCAGTACCAGTTGGGGCACGCCGCCGCTTCGACGATGGTCACGAATACGCCCTTTCTAACGCAGGTTAGTTATTTACCGCACACCTGTAGTTACCATTCTAGTGACCCTTTTGTGGTGGCGGTGTCGTGCCCCCCTGACCTGCTTGATTCATGGCGTCGGTTTTTCATCAACCAGTGTGTGCATTTTGTATCAATGCTTATGTTACCTCCCTGCTGTTGATGCCATCGGGAGACATTGAATTTAACCCCGGACCTACGCTTGAGTCCATTTCCAATACACTGTCACGCCTGGAAACGAGCCAAAATACTATGTTGACTGAGCTCAGCCTCATTCGTTCAGCTCAGTCTAATATAGAGAATCTTTTTAGCCGCCTTGCTTGCCGCGTTGATGCGCTGGAGAAAATAGTCGTGGGTAACAGGGAACGAGAACCTGCTTCTCACGCGGAGACTAATAACGCTATTTCAAAACTTTCACGTGAAATCAAATCACTAACGGAAAAATGTGAAGACGCCAAGAACCGCCTCCGCCGATGCAACCTGGTGTTTTTTTGGGGTAGAAGACGTGAAAGGTGAAACGTGGGCTCAGTCCGAGTCGCACATACTTTCTTTTTGCAAGGAAAAACTTGATGTTCCCCTCGAACCCAACGCTATTGAAAGAGCGCATAGGCTTGGCCGCTTCTACAGCGCTAAAAATCCTCCCATAATTGTTAAGCTGGCGTATTTTAAAGATAAATAAAAAATTCTTGTTGCAGGATCGAAACTTAAGGGCTCCTCGTTTTCAATACGAGAAGACTACTCTGCGCGTGTGCGGCAGGCGCGGAACAAACTTTACTTATATGCTCAACAAAGGAAGGTTCCCTTCAAAATCCGGTTTGATAAGCTCCTTATCGATAATAAGCAGTTCATCTATAATATCGACACTGACTCAGTCACTGAACTCGCTATATTAAACATCAAATAATGTTTAATAAAGCTATTATGACCTGTTCTTGCACCAGCACGTTCTCTGCCTTCCTTGTCAACGCCCACCCAGGTCACCTCACTGCGTTATCACGGCATGTCTTGCGCGCGAACAAATGCCCAAAGCTATCTGCCTAAAAAAGACGTTGTTGAAGGTTTCCTCAAGGACAGCAGCACTGATATAGCCGTGATAACCGAATCATGGCTTACTTCGCAAATAGCTGACGATGCACTTTTGCACGACATATCGCTTTTTACTTTATCGCTTGACAGGAGGGGGCGCAGAGGTGGTGGTGTCTTACTCTTCATAAAATCTAACTTGCCTTCTTATCTACTCACGTTTAATTGTAACCACGAAATTATTTGCGTTAAACTGTCCGTTGCCTCGACCACACTCATATTAGTAGCCATTTACCGCCCACCTGAATCCGATCTCTCTTTTCTCGACGAGCTGCACTCTGTGTTACTGGAATTCTTTTCCCGCTTTCCTCGTGCCGAATACGTTCTTTGCGGTGACTTTAACTTCCCCGATATTGACTGGGTCAATTTAACTGCAGCATCACGGCAGTCTAAAAATTTCATTGATCTCATCCAACTGTTCAATTTTACTCAGTCTGTTAGCAAACCAACCCGCGGTAACAGCACACTTGACCTTGTCTTTGTTTCCAATCCAGAGCTAGTTCATTCAATGTCCTGTGTCGATGGTATTAGCGACCACAGGATTGTCCTATTCAACATATCACTCCATGTTCCCGGACGCCACCCGTCCAAAAAGTACATTCGCGACTATCGAAACGCAAATACGCTGGTCATTAACTCGGAACTTGAAAAATTTTGTATTTCTCAATCTGCCCTAACTAGATCTGTCGACCAAAACTGGTTGCTCTACAAGCAAAGAATACTAAGCCTAATAGACAAGCACGTACCCCTGGTGCGCATTCGAAGTGATTCAAATAAGCCCTGGTATTTCTAACATGATCAGAAGATTATCGAAAAGGAAAAATCGTCTTTACCGCGCAGCGAAAACGTCGCCCTCGATAAATAAATGGAAACAATATTTCACATGTCTACACGAATATACTAAACTCGTAAGACGCTCTAAAAATTTTTTGTCATGAAGACATGTTACATCTTGTGCGCGTTAACCCCAAAAAAGTTTTGGAATATTCTAAACCCCAAAAATCGCTCTTCAAACATGTCTTTAACCAATCCCGATGGGTCACATGTTCCTTACGAGGAACGCTCAGATGTAATGAATGCGCACTTCACGTCAGTTGTCACTTGCGTGCCAAATGGTGGTGCACCTGTAGTACCAAGATAAGGATTTGTCCAGATGCCTCCTGTCACTGTTACTTCCAATGGTATATTTATTCTAATTAACAAGCTTAAAATGTCATGTGCTCCCGGACCTGACAATATTCCTGCCAAAATTCTAAAGGCTACTAATCCCGTTTCTAGTCGCATCCTACCGGTAATATTTACGTAGTCTATCTCTGAGGGTTCTGTACCAAAGGACTGGATAACTGCGAAGGTTGTACCAGTATTCAAGACCGGAAATCAATGCGACCCTTCTAACTATCGCCCCATCTCACTAACTAGTGTAGCCTGCAAGCTTCTGGAGCACATCATATATTCACACATCGCACAACACCTCGACGATAACTCATTTTTTTATCAAGAACAACATGGCTTTCGTCCTGGGTTATCCTGTGAAACGCAGCTTTTAACACGAAAGTGTTTTATGCCGGGGTCCACCAAGACTTCACTGACGTATTTCCGTCACGGAAATACGTCATAGAACATAATACAAAGAAAGAAACCAGAAGAAAAAGTTCCACAAACATGCAAAATTTGGAAATCGAACCCACGACCTCTCGGTCCGCGATGATAGATCGCCGAGCGTTTAACCCATTGCGCCACAAACGCATTTGCAGAGAGCTACACAGACGCGCCTTATATATCTAACACTCCTCCGTGTACCCGCGCTCTTGCTCGGGGCGGTGCCGCCGCCTACAAACAGAAAAGAGAAGTACTGCATTATGACACTAACGCGCACCGACAGTGAACGCTTCGGTGGTCTCAGCACTACGACGCCTCGATGCCAGCATTCGAAGGGACGCTGGCATCAAGAAGCACTACCAACGCCACCTAGGTGGCGTTGGTAATGTTTCTGAAGTTGATCGCGGAGGCTGCAATTACGACGCGCTGTACGCGCTGATTTGACTCGGTGACGATTCAGTTACGTGCTTTGTCTTGCGCGTTGTATTAGTGTGTCAGTTACGTGCTTCGTCTTTCGCGTTGTGCTAGCGTGTGCAGCGTAGTGCAGCTTCCATATGCACGACGGTTGCTCATGGTCATCGACGTTGGTAGTCGTGATGGAGGAGACGTGCCACCAGGCGTCAGCGTGGGTGCATCAACGCCTAAGGGCGCTTTAGCCACAAAACACCAATAGACATTATATATCAATGTGCAATAAACATTACACTACTTCTGTGAAGACACGTTTCACTTTCGTGTTCTATACCGATTCCTATATAAGAGGGATCAACCACATTTTTTTGAATTTACTACTGACCTTCATCTTAACTTAGATTCTTCATTTGAGACTGACGTCATATACATTGATTTCTCGAAAGCATTTGATCGCGTCCCTCACAACAGACTTATAAACTCGCAGCACTCAGTCTCAACCCATTAATCTTATCGTGGATAAAGTGCTTCTTAAAAAACCGCACGCAGTTTACTATCATAGGAGGTCAGCATTCTTCAACAACACAAGTAACATCCGGTGTCCCCCAAGGCTCGGTTCTTGGCGCGTTGCTTTTCCTAATATTCATCAACGACATACCTAACAGAATTCCATAGGCGTATCTACCGGGGGGGCAAGGGGGGCACTTGCCCCCCCACTGTCAGAAGTGGGGGGGTAAAGCATGCCATTTGCCCCCCCCCCCCTACTTTCGAAAGCGGGAACTTTCGGCTACACACTGGAAAGTCCAAAAAACGACAGCTGAAGCTAAATTTTATTTCTTAATAGAGTCACCACGTTATTATAATGCTTTTCTTTACTACGTATCCCCGGTTTGGGCAGCGAGTATTGTGCCTCCTCGTGACGCGCTGTAGCGGGTGACGCGCGAGATTCGCCATACAAGCTTGCACTGCGCAGAAGTCCTGGCGCTGGACAGTTCCCGCAGTTACAAATTACCACCTAACCATACTTGAAAAAAATCACAGCATATCCACGGGGTGAATGATGATGAGTGGGCGAAACTCCGGAGGGAATCATCGGATCTCCCGCTTAAGGGGACGCTAGCACAAACGCGTTAGAAACGTGATGTACTCTCTAGTAAGGGGGAGCGGCCACAGCGTCTTACGCAGCCATTTACACATGCCGGAACGTGCACCGCGTTTGCCGACGCCATCACATGACTGCCGAGAGAGTATACCCCCCGTATTCATAAACGCTCCTCGACTTGAACTTGACTTGCCACCGCCTTGGGCAGCGCGTTCGAAACGCGTTGAAGGTAAGGCGGAGAGGCCACAGCGTCTTACACCAGCTTCTTACACGGGCCGTAATGCGCTAGCACAAACGCGTTAGAAGCGCGCTAGAAACGCGGCCTTTCGTTAATGTTGGGTATTTATTGCCATCGTGGTGCGTGTGTCCATGTCCGCTTCGTGGCGTAGTGGGCTAACGCCGCGCGCTCGGAAGCGAGGGGTCCCTGGTTCGATTCCGCGCTACGGACACAACTTCGGAATTTTTTTTTCTCATTTTTCTCAGACTGGTTACACACTACTGGTTACACACTACTACTACGACGACGGGGACGGAACGAGTGCCGCTATAAGGAGCTTCGCCCTAAAAACAAAACAATCGGCTTGAAATATTTAACCTTCGGGTGAGGGGAGAGGTCCGGATAAAGTATTTTAATCAGCGGCGCCCAACGCTGGGTGTGCCTTACTGCATGAAATGGTTGGATTATCAAATGCTAGAGCCATTGAATCTCCGTCCAGAAATAGTCTACGTAGCGTTGCAGTATAAATATATATCTTATCACCATCAAAAATCTAATCAAACCACTTAGAGGTGTAACTGCCGAATTATTCTTTGTGTAATCACGACTTATCGTATATTTATTTATTCATTTATTCATGATACTTCAAAGGTCCCAGAACGGGACATTACATGAGGGGTGGGCACGTAGAAAAATGACGGGACAGGTTAGGTGCGTGACTTGAAGGATGGTCTTCAATATCAGTTTTGATACCGGAAATGTCGGGGACGAGGGCGATGTCAGAAGGAAGGGTGTTCCATTCTCGGGCTGAATGCAGAAAAAAAGAAATCTGATACTTGGTGGAATGGGTGCGTGGTAGATACACAGCATTGGGATGCGTATGGCGGCAGAAACAATGCGCTGGAATGATGATTTGGTTACCCGTGGGCAGCTAATGAAAGAACCTAAAAATAAAAAAGACGAGCACTTTTGCGGCGGGAGGTGAATGAGAGAAGACACAACCGGGCTTTTAAGGCCGAGACACTTGTATTATAGGAGTAGTCAGAGAGAATGAACCTGGCAGCGCGGTTCTGAACCGATTCAAGGGAATTAATCATATTAACCTGGTGGTTGTCATAGATAGGACTGGCATATTCTAGTTTAGAACGGATTAGGGTTTTATATGCAAGTTCATTTATTCACGATACCTCAAAGGTCCCAGAACGGGACATTACATGAGGGCCTGCGAGGTAGTATGTTCGTGAAAGTGACCTCGGTCGAACGTGCAGAGCCATTTCAGTGCCAATAGAACACTTAACTGAATTTTTTCTAAAGGCCTTTGTCACTACTGCTTTTATCGATTTCATTTTCAAGCCGTTTCTGAATAAGAGCTACCCTACTACTTGTTTCCCGGTAGGAGAAAGAACAGCAGATATTTTATATCTTGAAGAAATGAAGACCACTTTATTGTGACGTGTTCCGAAAACTTGAAGTGCAGTGGTTGCTTACGTACTCGAAAAACCGCTACTGAATACTCGCTTTCCCCCAGTTTTTATGCTTTATACACGGTATTTAGTTGTTGATCCCGGTGTCCTCAGTAAACTATGCGGGACACGGTGTTAATATTTATTCGAAGTACGAAACAATATCCTGAGTGACGAGCGCTAAATGTTTTTTTCTGTGTAGGTTCATTGCAAGCCTTTGTAGAAAGTTACATATTGACGTGTTCTAGGGTGATATAACGCCGCTTTCCCCGACTCCTAAAACAATTGCATGAGATATGGACTTGAAATTTCATGAAAATAGGGAGAATTTTAAGCGCAGTGCGTTGCGAAAATCTCACTTTCCTGGTTTAAATGCAAGTGTTGCAGATAATTGCTAAACCCTTGTTTTCCCATTTGTTCCCGTGCACCATATGGGATGTGTATAGGTTGCTTCTCCGGTGTCCTCGGTGAGCTAAACAAGGCATCTTGTTTATATCTGGGGGTGATGAAATTTTCTGACGAGGTAAGATGTGTATTGACGAATTACTGACGAGGTAAGATGTGTATTGACGAGTAAATTATGTTGATTGCACTTCGTTCTGTATAACCTCGATAGTACTATTTATTCTGTAGACTTGAACACCAAGTAAAATTCTTTAATTAGTAAAATTGACTGCAACAAATATGCATTTTTTTGTAAGCTGCACTGCTGCTACTGGGTTGGACCAGGGACCTCTGGGCACTTAATGCCATTTGTCCCTGCATCACATATAAATTTTATAGCGACAAGAAATAAATGCAAATTCAAATAATTTTTCGGGCCTCGATGGCTCACCATCTACGTGTGATTGAGAAATAGGTCTATATGTCTGTTACCTGAGAGAAAAATACCTGACATGCATTTCCAGGCTTTCTCACTTATTATAATAGTAATTAGAAATATATATATTGACACGTATACATGTTTATCTTTCGCCGATGGCCGCTTTCCACCGGCTAACAAATGTTAAACGTTATCGCTCGGCGCAAGACGCGCCTGTACGGAAGTTTCTAGAACGTTATCGATGCTTCTTTCCGTTGCCTATTTTCACCGACGCTTATGTTATCTGATTGTATGAGCGACGCGAATTGTCTAGAACTTTCTGGAAGACACGCGCGTACCAGGGATTATTCTGGAACCTTCGATGACTCAGGTATAAAAGCCGACGCATTTCGCCACTGATCAGATTTTCGACGACCGCCGACTGTGTTCGCCACTTTCGTTGTGCTTTGAGTGTAGCTTGCTTTTGTGGGCCCAGGTTCGCCCAATAAAGAATCAGTTTCGTCATATACGGTTTTACGGCTGTTTACTTCAGCGTCATTACTACGTGACATCTGGTGGAGGTGCTTTTGTGTCCATGCAGCGGACTCCCCCGAAAAGCCGTGATCCAAGCCCGAACCCCGAAGAGAGTACCAACGTTGTCCCGGAGCATCGAGCTAGCCTCAGGCTACAAAACCAACCGCCGGAGTACGGACTTCTTCCCGAAAAGACCAAGAGGACAAAAGTCACGACCTCGGCCGCAGCTACCGCGACAGCCCCTGCGCCAACATCTGCAATCGTGATGCAACAACCCAGGGAGCCGCCGACTTTCCGCGGTTCGCCATGTGAAGACCCCGAAAGCTGGCTGGAGGCATACGACCGGGTCGCTACGTTCAACAAGTGGGACTGCGACGACAAGCTGCGCCATTTACTTCTCGCTTGAAGACGGCGCCAGAACCTGGTTAGAGAATAGGGAGCGTGCACTAACAACCTGGGACCTCTTCCGAGCCGCATTCCTGGACACCTTCACGAGCGTCGTCCGTAAAGAAAGAGCTGCAGCCTTGTTGGAAAACCGTGTACAGCTCTCGAATGAGAGCATCGGTATGTACACTGAAGAAATGACTCGATTATTCCGGCACGCCGACCCCGCTATGCCAGAAGACAAGAAAGTTCGCTTGCTCATGCGGGGAGTTAAGCAGGAGCTATTCGCCGGACTGGTGCGGAATCCACCAACGACAGTCCAAGACTTTCTCTCGGAGGCTACTACAATCGAGAAAGCACTGGACATGCGCAACAGGCAATACAATCGCCGTTCGCCGCCACGGTACGCCGAAGTCCAAGGACTCTCCCACGACCT
The DNA here is from genome assembly GCF_013339745.2 of Dermacentor silvarum. Lineage (NCBI taxonomy): Eukaryota > Metazoa > Arthropoda > Arachnida > Ixodida > Ixodidae > Dermacentor > Dermacentor silvarum. Next base: position 5,873 of record NW_023606860.1, on the reverse strand, counting down.
ACGAGACACCATCAGGGCGATAGTACGCGAAGAGCTGCAGAAGTTGCTACCGTCGTCGCAGCCTCAAGTTGCTTCCATCGCCGATATGGTCCGGGAGGAAATCCAGCAATCGCTAGGACTTCCTGAATCACCGCAACCCCAGCCGGAAGCGATAACTACGCCACCGTCGCCCGTCGTGAAGGCCCCCCTCCGCGCTCGCGCCAGGGCCCCGTAACGCCGAAGTTCCGTCGTCCACCGCCGCCAGCACGCCCGCCCGTCGCCCAGCGCAGCTACCAAAGGAAGACAGACATTTGGCGCGCCCCCGACCACCGCACGCTCTGCGCGCCGCGTCCACAGCTTGGCGAGCGACCACGTGACATCGCCGACTACCTCGCCGGAGCCCAGTGGCAACCACGACGACCCTCACGCTCGCCGTCACCGGGCCGCTACATCTCGCCGCATCGCCGTCAGTACACCGGTCCCACCCAGGGCCGATCTCCGAGCCCTTACCCGGGAAACTAAAGGCAGCAACCGATGGAGGTGCGGTTGCTGTACGACGCAATGCCGAAGATCCTCCGCCGACGACGACGACGATTCGCGAATCATCACGACGAGACATCAGCATGCCGCCTAGCAACAGCCTTGACAGCACTTCGCCGCAGAAAGAAGACCTTCCGACGCGACGTAGCAGCAGCAGAGCAAGCCGACGCAGCCGTGATCCGACGCCACGAATTAACCGCAACGCCAGACGCCGGTCTACGGATCTAGACGTGCTCATCGATGATCATAACGTCACCGCTCTCGCCGACTATTCCGTCTTCAGTGGCGCGTTCGCCGCCAAGTTGAAGAAGGTGAAAACAGTCTGGCAAGGACCCGATATCCGGACAGCGGGAGGCCCCCTAATAACGCCTACTGGAATCTGCACAGCGCGAGTCACGGTAAACAACCGCACTTACCCGGCGAACTTCGTAATCCTGCAGCACTGCTCCAGGGATGTCATCCTAGGCATGGACTTTCTAAATCAACACGGTGCAGTCATCGACTTAAGGTCCAAGTCGATAACGCTTTCAACACACAACGCGATACCACCGGATACAAGCATAAGTTACCATGCCTTGAATGTGCTTGAAGAACAAGTCACCGTTCCGCCTCGCTCCAGCGTAATGATTTCCGTCGGTAACGAAGTGCTTGCAGACATGGAGGGCGTCATCGAGGGCGATCATCACTTACTGCTCGACCGTGAAATTTGCGTCGCTAGAGGCATAGCTGAGCTACGTGCAGGGAAAGCAATGGTGATGCTCACGAACTTCAGCCCCGAATACAAGCACATTAACAAAGGCACCACGGTCGCCTACATCGACGAAATAGTACAAGCCAGCAGTGCTTTCGCCTTCACGGAATCCAGTGCACCTGCAACGACGACTATAGTATCTGAACCAACTTTCGACGTCAATCAGAACCTTCCCAGGCATAAGAAAGAACAGCTAAAAGCTCTGCTCCTGCAATACAAGGACTGCTTCTCGTCGTCGTCGAAAGTTCGACAAACCCCTGTCGCCAAGCACCGCATTATAACCGACGAATATGTCCGCCCAATCCGTCAGAGCCCGTACCGAGTTTCGGCGCGCGAACGTGAGGCCATAAGGCAACAAGTCGACGAAATGCTACGCGACGACATCATCCAGCCGTCCAAGAGTCCGTGGGCGTCCCCCGTGGTGTTAGTGAAGAATAAGGATGGAATCCTACGTTTCTGCGTCGGTTATCATCGCCTCAACAAGATCACGAAGAAGGACGTATACCCCCTCCCACGGATTGACGACGCCTTGGATCGACTCTACAACGCAAAGTATTTTTCGTCGATGGACCTCAAAACCGGCTACTGGCAAATCGAATTCGACGAGAGGGACCGGGAGAAGACTGCCTCTATAACACCAGACGGACTGTTCGAGTTCAAGGTCATGCCGTTTGGTCTTTGCTCGGCACCTGCGACTTTCCAACGCGTCATGGATACAGTACTGGCAGGCTTGAAGTGGCAGACTTGCCTCGTCTATTTGGACGACGTCGTTGTGTTTGCCTCAAGCTTCGAAGAACACCTGCGGCGCCTTGAAACAGTTCTTCAAACAATCAAAACATCCGGACTCACGTTAAAGCCAGAAAAGTGCCGCTTCGCATATGAGGAGCTCTTGTTTTTGGGCCACGTCATCAACAAGTCTGGAGTGCGCCCCGACCCTCAGAAAACTGCGGCCATCTCCAACTTTCCTCCGCCAGCTGACAAGAAGGCAGTGCGTAGATTTCTTGGACTAGTGCGCCTATTACAGGCGCTTCGTCAAGGATTTTTCACGGATCGCTGAGCCACTAACGTATCTCACGAAGGCCGACGTCGAGTTCAAGTGGGAGACGCCGCAAGTCGAAGCATTTGAAGAACTGAAGCAACGCCTCTATCGCCGCCAATACTTGCGCATTTCGACGAAAACGCCGATACCGAAGTCCACACTGACGCAAGCAGCGTAGGAATCGTCGCCGTGCTTGTTAAGAGGACTGACGGACTAGAAAGGGTTGTAAGTTACGCTAGCCGGTCGCTATCAAAGGCGGAAGCAAATTATTCCACAACCGAAAAGGAGTGCCTCGCCATCATCTGGGCTGCATCAAAGTTTCGCCCCTACCTACTTGGCAGGCGGTTCAAAGTTGTGAGCGACCACCACGCCTAATGTTGGCTAGCTAACTTTAAGGATCCTTCAGGTCACCCCGCCCGATGAAATCTGAGACTTCAAGCATTCGACATCACCGTCGTTTACAAGTCCGGGCGAAAGCACTCTGACGCCGACTGCTTGTCTCGCGCCCCCGTCGAACCACCGCCACAGGACGACCAGGATGACGACACTTTTTTGGGACCAATCAGTGCCGACGAATTCGCCGAACCACAGCGAGCCAACCCGGAACTAAAGAGCCTTGTAGACTGCCTGGAAGGCAAGACCGTCATTGTGCCGAAGGTGTTCAGGCGAGGATTGGCGTCGTTTTTCTTGCAAAACGACATTCTCCTAAAGAAGAACTTCTCGCCTCTCCGAGCCAACTACCTCCTCGTGGTACCCTCAGCATTGCGTCCAGAGGTTCTGCAAGCTCTCCATGACGACCCAACGGCTGGACATCTCGGTTTTTCCCGCACGCTCGCGAGGATACAAGAAAAATACTACTGGCCTCGCCTCTCTGCCGACGTCGCCAATTACGTAAGGACATGCCGAGACTGTCAGCGACGCAAAACACCGCCAACAAGGCCAGCCGGACTTCTACAGCCGATCGAGCCACCTCGCCGACCGTTCCAGCAGATCGGGATGGACTTACTGGGGCCTTTTCCGACGTCGACGTCCGGGAATAAATGGATCGTCGTAGCTACGGACTACCTCACCAGCTACGCCGAAACAAAAGTCTTGCCCAAAGGCAGTGCCGCTGAGGTAGCCCAATTCTTTGTTGAGAACATCCTCCTACGTCACGGTGCCCCAAAAGTCCTCATCACCGACAGAGGCACGGCCTTTACGGCAGGACTAACTCAAGCCATCCTGCGATACAGCCAGACAAGCCATCGCCGGACCACCGCCTACCACCCGCAGACGAATGGCCTCACCGAGCGCCTAAATAAGACCATCGCCGACATGCTGGCAATGTACGTCGACGTCGAACACAAGACGTGGGATGCCATCCTTCCGTACGTGAACTTCGAATACAACACGGCCGTGCAAGAAACGACGCACATGGCGCTGTTCAACCTGGTCTACGGAAGGAACCCGGCAACGACGCTTGACGCCATGGTACCGGACGTCACCGACGAAGAAAATCTCGACGTTGCCACCTATTTGCAGCGTGCCAAAGAAGGTCGACAGCTCACCCGCTTCCGCATCAAGAACCAGCAGAGGACCGACAGCCGACACCACAATCTTCGACGACGCTACGTCGAGTACCAGCCCGGCGACCGTGTTTGTGTATGGACTCCGATACGCCGACGAGGACTTAGCGACATAGGCGTATTTACCGGGGGGGCAGGGTGGGGGGGGGGCGCTTGCCCCCCCCCCCCACTGTCAAAAGTGGGGGGGGGCAAAGGATGCCATTTGCCCCCCCCCCCCCACTTTCGAAAGCGGGCACTTTCGGCTACACACTGGAAAGTCCAACAAAACTACAGCTGAAGCAAAATTTTATTTCTTAATGAAGTCACCACGTTAATAATGCTTTTCTTTACTACGTATCCCCGGTTTGGGCAGCGAGTATTGTGTCTCCTCGTGACGCGCTGTAGCGGGCGACGCTCGAGATTCGCCATACAGGCTTGCATTGCGCAGACGTCCTGCCGCTGGACAGTTCCCGCAGTTACAAATTACCGCCTAACCATACTTGAAAAAAAAAACAATGGGCTTGATATATTTAACCTTCGGGCGAGAGTAGAGGTCCGAAAAAGTATTTTAATCAGCGGCGCCCAACGATGGGTGTGCCTTACTGCATGAAATGGTTGGATTATCAAACGCTGGAACTGTTGAATCTCCGTCCAGAAATAGTCTACGTAGCGTTGAAGTATAAATATATATCTTATCACCATCAAAAATCTAATCAAACCACTTACAGGTCTAACTGCCGAATTTCTTTGTGTAACCACGACTTATCGTCTATTTATTTATTTATTTATTTATTTATTTATTTATTTATTTATTTATTTATTTATTTATTTATTCATGATACCTCAAAGGTCCCAGAACGGGACATTACATGAGGGGTGGCACGTAGAAAAATGGCGGGACAGGTTAGGTGGCGTGACTTGAAAGATGGTGTTCAATATGAGTTTTGAAAAGGGAAATGTCGGTGATGAGGGCGATGTCAGAAGGAAGGGTATTCCATTCTCGGGCTGAGTGCAGAAAAAAAAAAGAACGCTGATACGTGGTGGAATGGGCGCGTGGTAGATACACAGCATTGGGATGCGTACGGCGGGAGAAACGATACGCTGGAATGATGATTTGGTTTCCCGTGGGCAGCGAATGAAATAACCTAAAAATGAAAAAAAAAAGACGAGCACTTGTGCGGCGGGAAGTCAGCGAGGGAAGACAACCAAGATTTCAAGGCTGAGACACTTGTATTATAGGAGTAGTCAGAAAGAATGAACCTGGCAGCACGGTTCTTTGTTTAATTAGTAAAATTGACTGCACAAATGGGCATGTTTTTGTGAGCTCCACTGCTGCTACTGGGTTGGATCAGGGACCTCTGGGCACTCAATGCCACGTGTCCCTGCATCACATATAGATTTTACAGCGACAAGAAATGAATGCAAATTCAAATAATTTTTCGGGCCTCGATGGTTCACCATGTGTTTGAGAAATAGGTCTATTGTTACAAATAAAAATACCTGACAGATGCATTTCCAGGCTTTTTCACTTAATATAATAGTAATATATATATATATATATATATATATATATATATATGTGGAGAGAGAGAGAGAGTCAGATCTGCGGTTTGCCCCCCCACTCGAGAAATAGTTGGTACGCCTCTGCTTAGCGAGAAACTCTTACGTCGCTATTTCGGACCATATACGATCATCCGACGTATTGGCGCACTGGACTATGAGGTCGTGCCAGACGGTATTTCGCAATCACAGCGGCGCCGCGCACGACCTGAAGTCATCCACGTGGTGGTCTTAAGCCTTTCTACGCCCGCTGACGAGCTTATAGGTACTTTGTTATTTTCTTTCTTTATTACGCGTCGTTTTGTTTTCGCTTTCGCGTTTGTTTGTAGCATCGGGACGATGCTTTTTAAGGGGAGGGTATTGACACGTATACATGTTTATCTTTCGCCGATGGCCGCTTTCCACCGGCTAACAAATGTTAAACGTTATCGCTCGGCGCAAGACGCGCCTGTATCGGAAG
>NW_023606859.1:0-40001 GCF_013339745.2 Dermacentor silvarum | reverse complement strand
GGCGCCTACAAAACGGCCCTGGGTCTCCCTGTTACCACCTCAAACAAGAAGTTAGCGGCTCTCGGGATCCACAACACCTTCACTGAGCTGTCGGACGCGGTTATGGCTTCGCAAAAAGCCAGACTACAGAACACGGCGGCGGGCAGAGCCATCCTCCACCGGACCGGCACGGCAACGGAGCTTCGTGCCCTCGATAGGCAACGATCACTCCCGCCCGAGGTCAGAAGCAACATCACGGCGTACCCCATACCAAAGCACATGAGTCATGAACTCCACGAAGGACGACGCAAGGCGCGGGTCGACAGACAGCGCCGACAATTCATGGGTGACCCGTACGTAACGTACGTGGACGTGGCGGCGTACCCTGCAGGGGGCCTCTTCGCAGTAGCTGCCGTGAACGGGAGAGACAACTCCTTAACCCTCGCGGCCTCCGTCAGGGCAGAGACCCCAGCTGCGGCTGAGACCATAGCCGCGGCGCTAGTAATAAAGCAACATGACAGGGTGGGCAGGGAAGTTCATGTCGTTACCGACTCGCAACAGGCCTGCCGCAACTTTACCAATGGACGAACACCGGTGCTGGCGGCTCAGATTCTAGGCCCGAGGCTGCAAGAATCCCATCAAATCACGTGGACGCCGGGTCACGCGGGACTGGAGGGGAACGAAAGGGCGAACGCCTTAGCTCGAGCGCTAATTAACCGAGCGGGGCAAAACCAATCGTCTGATCAATTCCCACCTTTTACCTTTGTGCCCCTGCCATCAAATTACTGCGACCGACTTGAGATCCAGCGACTCAAACGCAGGATTTATCCTCCCCCTCACAAAAAGCTCAGCACTGAAGAGGTAATAGCCCTCAGACGTATCCAAACAAACACATTCCGAAACCTACACAGATACAGCAAAATGTACCCACAAACATATCGCGGCATCTGCCCCTGGTGCGGCGACACACGCCCTACGCTCTTTCACATCTCGTGGGGGTGCGGGGGCAAACCTGAACATTTAAAGACGCCTAACACGTCATTTGAGCGGTGGGAGGTGCAGCTGACCGGCGATACCCTGGCGGGACAAGAAGCTCTCGTCCAGCAAGTACGTCGAGCAGCCATGGCCAGTGGAGTCCTGGAATGAGGACACCACCCACTCGTCCTCAAGATCCACTCGATGGTCTAAATAAATGTTTTTCTCTCTCTCTTACAGCGATTATTTTAGGCCCCTTTGCAGCTACGCTTCATCTACTTCTCAGACTTCATCGCTCCACTCCACACTCACAAACACTGGCATGGCGCTCTTTGGCCATAACTGTCCCTTGCGCCATAAAACCTCACCCATCATCATAATTATTCATTACTGCCGTTCACTGCAATATATGCGCAGTGTCACGCACAAATTTGAACTGGCACAGAAGAAGACGGCTTTTCCGCCTGCAGAGGCGCTACATGGCCGCGTGCTCGCTGAAATTCTAATAAAGCAGCAAAAGAAACTTCGGCGTCCTCAACACACAACTTCTTAGCATCTGACACGATTGCATTTACGATAGCTGTCTTTTTATTTCAACGTGATCTTTCATTTCCGCTTTCAGTTGGCTCGTCTCTATGATGATGATGATGTGTGGTGTTTCATGGCGCAATGGCCAGGCATGGCCAAAGAGCGCCATGACACGTGGTAATGTAATCAATGAGCTGTTATGACGCAGGCAACGAGTTTCTCATGGTAGATGTGACATGGCTGTAAAGGGGCCTAAAACTGTTGCTGTAAATGGCGTAAAACATAGGTAGTAAGATAATGATAGTGGCTGGAGTGGCGTATGCTATGAGTATGAAATGTGCAACAAGGTTGTGATACATGTATTTAAAAATGAAAAGGTGATGCTTGACAACGAGTAGCACAACAGCCTCACCAGGTACCTTGAGTACAAGGGACCGGAGGCATGTGCTATAAACAAGGGTTTAAATCGCAACAGCGGCCTCTCGCAGGAGGCCATGCTACGAATTTCTTGGGCAGAATACGTTGAGCGTATGGACATCATTTAAGAAAGATAAAACGGACTTCATGTCAAATAGCGGTTCTCTGCCTAGAAACAGTGCTAGGTTAAGTGGTATACACTGCTTGTACGCTAAGGGGAAGTGTCTTTTCCTCTCGGCTTGTGTTTCACGGCATTCCAGGAGGACATGCTGAACACTGAGTATTTCCCCACATCTACCACACAATGGATTTTCACCGCCAGTCAACTAAAAGCTATGTGTTCCATAAGTGTGCCCTATTCTCAGACGACAGGATAGGACATCACTTCGTCGTGAGTTGGTCAGTGATGGCCAATACCCTAAATGTGGCTTAACTACGTGGAGCTTATTAAGAATTTTAGCGTCCCACTGATGTTGCCAATACGTTCTCAGTTTTTTCCGCAAATATGGCTTTAGGTCTATAGCTGGAACAGCTATAGACATGTTGCAAGATTCGGCAAGAGCGCCTCTATAGACTTGACGCCGGCTTGCGATTCCGACTTCCACTTCGGATGCGGAGAGGCCACGAAACACTAATCCATCGATTACGGCTTGGTGTGGCGTACACTCGCAAATACCTTCACAAGATTGGACGAGAACGGGACCCTGATTGTAGCGTCTGTCACACTCCCGAGACAATAGAACACATACTTTGCGTGTGCCCTCAATATGCGACCGAGCGAAGGACACTAAAACGTAGTGTTGACTCTTTGGACTCCCGCCCCTTTTCGGAAGCCAAGATTTTAGGCGCATGGAGAAGCGTTGATCATGCCCAGCGCACCATAAGATCACTTTTGAACTTTATGTGTGAGACGGGCTTAGACGGTCGTCTCTAGGACCTGTGCAGTGTGCAGTGCGCGAAATGTGTTTGTGCGATGACGTTCTGTGCGGACAACACTACTCCTGCGTGTAGTGTGTGAAAAGTGCACAACCGCGTATTGGCAACGTGTGTAAATAGTAGCTCCTTGTACGATATCATAATCACCTGTCACCTACCTCTCTCTGTATCACCCACTTCCCCTTACCCCAGTGAGGAGTAGCAGGCTAGAGACACGCTCTCCAGGCCGACCTCTCCTCCCTTCTCTTCATTAAAATCTACTCTCTCTCTTTGTATCTAAAGAAGTAGCCATTTGGTCTGCTAGCACGTTACCTTCAATACCTCTGTGTCCAGGCACCAAGCATACCGTTACATGTTGGCCAGAGGCATAAATAGTACACAGGAGAGAGAAAAGTTCTGCAATTACTGGATTTTTGTGTTTGCAGTATCACATCAATGTTTTACGTAGGCTTAGCGAGTCTGTATATATGACCGCCTTATGCAGTTTTAACTGCTTGATGTGCTTTGCAGCGCGCCATAGTGCATACGCCTCTGCTGTAAAGATGTTTGTATGATGGTGAAGAACATCTGACTCCGAATAGGATGGGCCGACGGCTGCATAAGACACGCCGGCATGCGATTTAGACGCATCTGTTTAATATTCTGGGCACGAGTACTTAAATTGTAACTCTAGAAAATGCATACGAATGTGGGCCTCTGGAGCGTGCTTCTTTACCTCCACAAATGTCGTGTCGCAGTCAATGATCTGCCACAACCACGGCGATAACGGCTTAGCAGTAGCCATTAGGCGATTTTCAAGAAGCGGAACGTCCATATCTTCGCTCATTCTCCTCACACGGAGCGAGAATAGCTCTCTCGCTGCAGACTTGTTATGAAAAAGTGTTGCAGAGATCATATCGTTGATGGTAGGATAACAAGGATGGTCTTTATCAGTGTGTACTTTCAGAAAGTAATTAAAAGTGGAATATGATCGTTGTAGATCAAGAGCCCATTCGTTGGATTCAACATAGAGGCTTTGAATAGGGCTTGTCGTGAAGGCACCGGTGGCGAGGCGGATACCAAGATGATGCACAGGGTCCAGCATCTTGAGAGCACTGGGGGTAGCAGGGTGATACACTACGGCGCTGTAGTCTAACCGCGATCGTACAAGGCTCCTGTAGAGGTTCCCCATGTTGTGTGTGACAGTATTTTCAGGACGTTCATTGTTTTCAGGAACTTAGCTTTGAGATACTTGATATGAGGAATGAAGGTTTTGTGTCGAGTATAATGCCTAAAAATTTGTGTTCAGCTTTGATTGGTATGTGTTGTCCATGCAGCATAATATCTGGATCTTGTATTAGGCCTCTCTTTCGAGAGAAAAGTATACAGGAGATTTTTGAGCGGGTTTAGCTTGAAACCATTTTCATTTGCCCATTTTGACACTTTGTTCAGTCCGAGCTGAACCTAACGCTCGCATATTGCAAGGTTATAAGACTAAAATCCGATCTGCACATCATCGACATATATTGAATAAAACAATGAGGATGGAATGACTTTGTGAAGGGAATTCATTTTCACAATGAAAAGGGTGCAACTAAGCACGCGCCGTTGTGGCACACCATTTCTTGTGTAAATGGGCGGGACAATACGTTACCAATTCTGACTCGAAAAGTGCGGTTAGACAGGTAGCTTTCTAGAGTGCTAAGCATATTCCCTCGAATGCCCATGTGCGAAAGGTCTCGTAAGATACCGTATCGCCATGTCATATCGTACGCCTTTGCCATATCAAGAAATATAGACAAGAAATACTGCTTGTGTACAAATGCATCACGAATGTTTGCTTCGATGCGCACGAGGTGATCAGTTGTAGATCGGCCTTCCCTAAAGCAACATTGAAATGGGTCAAGCATTTTGTTCGACTCTAAGAAATGTACAAGACGGCGATTGATCATTTTCTCAAAAAGCTTGCAAAGGCAGCTCGTAAGCGCTGTAGGCCAGTACGTAGCTGGTCAGCAATGAAATATCATTACCGTGCTTCAAAACTGGGACGACAATAGCTTCTTTCCATTTAGATGGAAGATACCCAGCCACCCAGATGGTAGTAAAAAGTGTGAGTAGTGTGAGTAGTGTTATTTGCGTGTCGCAGTGCAAGTGATTAATCATATCGTACATGATTCTATCCGGACCCGGTGCAAAGCTCTGACAAGCTGACAAGGCGGCTTTAAGTTCGGCAATGCCAAAAGGATGGTTATAAGATTCATTTGGGCTACATTTCCGGTTGAGAGGCTTACGTTCTTCTATTGCTTTATATTTCAGGAAGCTCTCCGAATAGTGGGTGGAGCTAGACACGCACTCGAAGTGTTCACCAAGAGCGTCAGCCTGGTCTTCCAACTTGTTTCCTTCTTTATCCACCAGAGGCAATGGATGAATTTGTTGTCCCTTAAGCCTCCTGAGCCCATTCCATACTTTTGCCTCCTGTGTGTATAAATTAATACCGGATACGAACCTCTCCCAGCTTGCCCTCTTAGCTTGTCGTCGCGTTCGCCTTCCTTGGGATTTAGTATGCTTGAATTCGATCAAATTTTCTGCAGTTGGGGATCAGCGGAGTATGCCCCGCGCTTTATTTTGTTTTTTCCGCGCCTCCTTGCACTCATCATTCCACCACGGCACTCGTCTTTTGGATGAGCTACCGCTTGACTGTGGAATGAACTTGTTTGATGCGTCACTGATAAACGGGATAAAATACGCTACTGCGTCCTCTATACTAAATTCACTGATAAAATCTCGTGATATAAATGTCAATTCTTTAAAAAGTTTCCAATCGGCGGAGGCTAGCTTCCACCTAGGGACATGCGGAGGGGAGTTATGTTGGGTCACTAAGTTTAGTGTGACTGGAAAGTGGTCACTTCCGAATGGGTTTTTGATAACACTCCATTCCAAGTCGGAAAAAAGGGAAGCAGAACCAATCGCCAAGTCTATTGATGAGTATGAATTGTGATGAAGGTTATAATGGGTTGGCTCCTTTTTATTGAAGAGGCATGCACCGGAGTTCACGAGGAAGTTTTTTATGAATCTACCTCTCGCGTCGCATCGCGAGTCTCCCCAAAGAGTATGATGAGCATTAAAATCACCAGTGATAATGCATGGTTCTGGGTCAATGAGGCTTTAAAATTCCGTGTTACTGAGGTGATGGTTGGGTGGTATGTAAATGGAGCAAATCGTTATAAGCTTGTTGAACAACATTGCTCGCACAGATACAGCCTCGAGAGGCGTGTAAAGGGCAAACTGTTGGCAAGCAACAGACGTATTTACAACTATGGCTACACCTCCAGACAAGGCAGAAGCGTTGTCATGATCTTTACGGAAAATGGCATATTGCTTAAGAAAGTTGGACTGTGTAGGTTTTAAGTGTGTTTCTTGGAGATGCAGCACCTTCGGATTAAATTTCTGTATGAGTTCTGTGATGTCGTCGAGGTTACGAGGTAGTCCTCTGACGCTCCACTGTAGTATCTGTGTGGCCATGTTGCAGACGATGTTTGTGCTGTGTGTCTCGTGTAAGAATACTAACTTAACTTACAGAGACCTTTTCGGGCCCTGTGATGCGGGCTTTTTCTTTTTTGGAGCGGTCGAGAGATTCTCGCCGCTTCTTAGGCGCTGGCTGCGCCGTCTGGCTTGAAGATGTGTCCATCGGCTCCTGCGGCACGCTGGACACCCGCTCTTGAGAAGCGGTTTGTTCGCGGTGAAGACCTCGCCTCGAGGGACGAGACCTTGGAGGCCACCAGCCCGGAGGTCGATGGCCCCTTCTGGGATGGCGGAGCACTGCTAGCTGCAGCCACCGAGGGGGCAGATGGCTTCACCGCCGGCTCACTACGCGTGGGCCGGACAGCAGCCGGAAGCCGCTGCGACGCTGCCCCCTGACGCGTCAAATCGGCAAAGCTGGTTTTAGACAGGTAGGTCACCCGCCTTCGTGCCTCTTTAAATGAAATGTTTTCTTTCACTTTTAGTGTGACTATTTCCTTCTCTTTCTTCCACGACGGACACGACCGCGAGTAGGCGGCATGCTCGCCATTGCAGTTGATACATTGCAGTTTGTTTTCACAGGGTTCGTATGCATGTTCGTGGACACATTTCGCACAGGTGAGGCGGCCACGGCAGCTGTGCGAACTGTGGCCAAATCTTTGACACTTAAAGCAACGGAGAGGGTTTGGAATTTAGGGCCTCACTCTGATCTTCATGTATCCTGTCTCTATGGTCTCGGGCAGTAAACTTGTACCATTGTCAGAATAATCTGTTTTGTTTGGATCTCTTTGCCATCTCGCCTCATCTTAATTCGTTTTACATTGATCACATTTTCATATTTCCAGCCTTCCAGAAGTTCAGCTTCGGTTAGGTCCATTAGATCATCATCTGAGACGACACCACGAGTGGTGTTCATCGTGCGGTGCGGGGTCACTGTTACCGGTATTTCGCCAAGAGACACTAAGGTATGCAACTTTTCATGTTTTTTGTCGCAGAGTTCCAGAAGGAGATCTCCACTTGCCAACTTTGTAGCCTTGTAGCCTGGTCCTATGGTTTCAGTCAAGCATTTTGCAACGAGAAAAGGTGATGCAGCTCTTGCGTTCTTGTCTGGTTTCTCACTATGGGTCACGTGAAAGCGCGGAAAAATCTCTGTCTTGTGACCAAAAAATTTAAATACTTCTTTCCTGCGCCCCCGTTTCGGGCGGCGATTAGCAAGTGGAGGAAAGGACCTATCCATAGATGTGGAATGTGTTTCGGCGGAGGCGCCAGCCACCCACCATGGAGCCGAACAAGGGGACGCCGCAGAATCTGTAAGGAACAGGTCCTGCAAACGCCAACTGTACGCCACCGCTATAACCAAATACATATACCCAAGGCAGGATATAATGTACAGAGTTAACCCTTGCTGCCCGCGAAGTCGGAAGTGAAAGGAATATAAAGAGAGGACAGGAAAGATTGAAAGAGAGAGAGAAAGACGAAGGTTGGAGGGAGAGAGAGACAGGAAAAGGCAACTACCGATTTCTCCCGGGTGGGTCAGTCCGGGGGTGCCATCTACGTGAAGCGAAGGCCAAAGAGATGTGTTGCCTCCACCGTGGGGCCGTAAAGGTCCGAACACCTGGCATGGGCTCAACCCCCAGGATAACCTTTTCCCTGGACACGGCTCAGTCGTGCACGGTTAGACGCGGGAGGGTCCAACCCCCATGTGCTATGGTCCGTGGTGTCGCAACACACCAAATGCATGCTTACGCAGACACCCCTGCGGGGTTGGCTCGTCTCTAGCATAGCGAAACCGGTGAAATGGCAACGCGGCTGAATAGGTTGCTGCGACGCCAACAATGTTAGTCGTGTTCGAGCAGCACGTGGCACACGCACGTAGGCTTGCGCCTACGCTTGTAGCTTGCGTGGTGCCGCAGTGAGAGATTTTGCGATGGCTATTTTGAGTCTGTTTAGCGCAACTACGCGTAGTGGTGACAAGGACCAGTGTTCGACGGTGCATTCAACGGAAATCATCATCATCATCAGCCTATATTTATGTCCACTGCAGGACGAAGGCCTCTCCCTGCGATCTCCAATTACCCCTGTCTTGCGCTAGCGTATTCCACCTTGCGCCTGCGAATTTCCTAACCTCATCATCCCACCTGACTTTCTGCCGTCCTCGACTGCGCTTCCCTTCTCTTGGTATCCATTCTGTAACCCTAATGGTCCACCGGTTATCCATCCTACGCATTACATGGCCTGCCCAGCTCCATTTCTTCCGCTTAATGTCAACTAGAATATCGTCTACCCCCGTTTGTTCTCTGATCCACACCGCTCTCTTCCTGTCTCTTAACGTTACTCCTAAGATTTTTCGTTCCATTGCTCTTTGTGCGGTCCTTAACTTGTTCTCGAGCTTCTTTGTTAACCTCCAAGTTTCTGCCCCGTATGTTAGCACCGGTAGAATGCAATGATTGTACACTTTTCTTTTCAACGACAGTGGTAAGCTCCCAGTCAGGAGTTGGCAATGCCTGCCGTATGCACTCCAACCCAATTTTATTCTTCTGTAAATTTCTTTCTCATGATCAACGGAAATACCCATGATTTCTCAACGGAAATACCCAAGTTTTAAAGATCAGCACCCAATCTGTGCTCTACCCTGCGGAAAGCGATTTATTGGGCTTGTAAGGGTCGGACATTTCTTGTTTCGGATATAAATCAAGTTTGGTGTATGTATTGGCCGGAAAACTTCACTTCGTTGAAACGAGGTTTTAAAACATGGGTACCTACAGGGATTTCAGTCGAAATGGATTTTGTTATATAGAATAGTTTGTTATATCCCGTTACGTTAGAACAAAGTGTCACCATAACATATTTGTTAATCTGTTGTCTTACTTTGTAATTGCAGGTGCCAAATCTGAGGTCAAGCATCATTAGGAACATGCTGAATTTTCTGCTGGCGCACCAGCCTGTGGAATTAAGCCAGCTCCCTGAATCGTGAACTGACCAATTTGTGATAACAGACAGCCACAAAGCCAAACTCTAGAATGTGCATTAGAAACATTTTGCTTATGTAGTGGTGTGTAATTGATTTATTAAAATTCTTTGAAGCCTTTCCCCACTTTAGTGCTTCATTTGTGTGGTTAATCATGCTTATGTTAGGCGTAGCTTTAACACATGTTATCGTTTTTGTGTCCTTGCCAATGTTTCAGTGATGCTATGGTGGTTCTAAGAAATGGGCCATTGGGATTGCTGTGGTCGGTAAAGCCAATTTTTTTCAATATTGCGAGGAGTAGGATGATTCTAATTAATTTCTCTATTTAGCAGGTAACAAGCATAAACTCAATTTCTTTATATTAATGCTATAATAGAAGGGTGTTTTGTGTAGCTAAATCCTTGTGCGCGCCAAACATCCATGCAAGGAAAACTTCTGTGTTAGTGTTGCTGGTCATTGATATTATTGCATCTGCAAATCTATATCAGTGTTGTCAAGGTAACTAAAATGATATTGGGTCTTCCCAGACCGCAAAGGGCAGTGCATGTCGTTTCTAGCCAGATCACTGAAGCTAAGCAACAATTTGTTGAATAGTTGATATCGGAAGGAGACATACCACCTGGATTGCAATATGACTTAATTCTAGTGCCTAGACACTATGTAAAATGTCATCTTTGTGCTAGTGTTTCACCTGACGACACATTAGGTGTTGAACTATAAACGAGAGGTCAAGTCCGTTGCACTTTATATAGTATGTATATATTCATTCACCATGTTTATTGCTTATTTGTTTCGTCACTTTTTTTTTCTCAAAGTGAAGACTTAGTATATGTATGCAACACAATAATTCTTTGTTCAGACTACCTACGTCGCGTTGAGATTCCACGTCCTCCGTGCTTTAGACTTAGTATATTTTCACTGTCACTATTATTTGTAGTCCTGTTATTTAAGGTCACTACTGGTATCTTTCTTGGGCTATATGTACCAACTCGTGAATTGTTTCATTACCTATGCAACACATTGTGTATTTCACTTAACGCATGCTTAAAATGTTAATGTGCCTTGTACTTTACACTCTTTTCACTGCCACATCGCTTTTTTTCTTTGTTTCGCTATCACAATAGAGACAATGGTGGCTTTTTTTCGTGTTTCTATTTTTTTATGTACTCAGGTCAACCGGGCCTCTCTCGTCGCCTCGCGATACCTCCGACCGCCTGGTGACGCAGCGGAAGCGGAGACAATACCCCCACGTATAACGCTATCCTCCAACACTACCGACTGGGACGGAGGGTGTACCCGCCATCTCACCAAAAACTGACCAAAGAGGAAAGCACCGCATTCGGAAGACTGCAGAGCAACACGTACACCCATGGGTTCCTTATGAATCGCATCCACCCGACACTACACACCTACAACTGCCCCATCTGCATCGTGCCACACACTCTGGCTCATTTACTACTCGAGTGCCTGTGGCGCCCCGAAGACGCCGTTACCAATCATACAACGACTGAAGACGTGAACCTCCTCGCCGAGACGTGGGAGGCCAAGATCTCCATCCCGGCTCTCGACGACCAGCGACATCTTGTCGCCAGGACCCGGGATGCTATCGCGGCCAAAGGATTCCTGGAATGATGGACCCTCCCACCTAGAGTGATCCACAGCTCAAACGCTCGGGAACACTGTCTCGAGAATTAAAGTTTATTTCATCATCATCACTCTAATACTTTTTGGATTGTTTCTTGTTAATAACTTATGCAAAACTTTAGATGTTTCAGTAATCTCCCGTTTGGAGACCCGGGAAAGTATCCCAAACAGTGATGAAATTCAATAAATTTAAATAAATGATGTCACTTTGGGTTTTTCCCCCTTGATATGTGCATTATGCTTTTTACATTGTCTTGCTTATGTAACTGTGTGGTCAGAATGACCTGCTGTGTCGTGCTTCCGATTTTTTTCGTTTTGCTTGCTTTGTGCATTATACTTTTTCGCAAGGTTCATTAATAACTTTTTGCGTGTGTGGTGGCTCACATTATAATTTGGTTTATTAAAATTGATGGAAGCCGTTCATTTTTGTGATTAAGCATTAAGTCAAACGTGGACCTAGAATATTTATTTTTCCTTCACTGGTTTTCTTGAATCCATGCTGCAGGGAGGTGTAAAAATTGGGCCATGGATACTGGTACTGTTGCAATGGTCACATCTTATTCAAGAATGCAAGAGGTGACAGCACTCTTATTGATTTCTATGTCAATTTTGCAGTACCAGGAGACTCCCAATTGTTGTAATGTGGCTAATAATGGCAGTGTTTTGAGTTCCTCAACCTTGTTTGTTGGCTAAAAATCTAAGTGAAAAAGATACAGTGATTGTGCGGTGAACTGCTTTGATTTCGTGTGAAATTTGGTAATCGGTGATGAAAAAGTAAGTAAACTGATCATAGGAATTTCATCACAAGTGCAGCGTATGCCGGTGCCTGCCACATCACTAAAGCTAAACTTCATTTTGTTGGGCAGGAATCTATTCAGGTGATTAGATTCTTCCTGCTGCAAAATCGGATACGGTTGCCTTCGTGCTTGTTTCCCCTTGGACTCTCTGCCACCATGAATTGACATGCCTGACATGTGTTTGTCCTATTGTAAGTTTTAAAATTCAGCAGTTTAATGGGTGTTAAGTTAAAACACTCGAATGAGACATTGCGCTGCCTCTTCGGAGCTTTAAAATGGCTTGTATAAATGCAATAAAACTAAATTTTAGGCTTAATTAGCTAAACAAAAGCGACTAGAATAGCTCATGCCTTAGTTTCCACAACATGTTTGAAGCGTTTAAAAACCTTCTCAAGATGTCTTGCAAAACGCCTTCTAGCCAAGTCTAAGACTTCGACGAAACATGCTGTAAAACGTCTTCTATCCGTTTCTAAGACGTCTACAGGACATTTTGCAAAACGTCTGATATCTTAAATATAGCGGTGCATTAGACGGTCTGAAGTACGGCTACAAGACGTTTCTAGACATCCGCTAGTCCAGGCAAGATGCCTTCAACGTCTGATATCTTTCTAGAACGCCTTCAAGACGTTTCATAAACGTTTAAATGGTTTTCAAGACGCCTTCCTTATCTTGTCAAGACGTCTTGAAGGCGGCTTATAGAGCAATGCGTGTTCAGGGTGTAAAACAATCACACTACTCAATTGGGTCTATCGTAGCAGGAACTGTGGTTAGCACTAAGTCTAGAAATTATTGTCACGTGTAGGTTTATTTACCACCTGTGAAAAGTTGAAATCCAACGACAGGTTAACGAATTCTGTTGAAGTATGCAGGGGATGACAAAACAGGCAGTCAATGTTAGGAAAATTAAAATCTCCAAAAAGATAAACGTGATCCGTAGCTGGACAGCTCTTGGTTGCGGCAGATATACTGTTTCGTAAGTCCTCTAGGAACAAATTAATTGCGACAGGTGGACGATAAAAACGCCTGTTAGTAGGTTAACAGCGTGATCGCTGCAGGTAGCCCCATATTATTTCTGTCAATACTTCCCAAGAATGTGTGTCAATACTGAGAGATGGGACTTATTTCTTGATCGCTAGCAGTACCCCTCCACCCCTTTAATCTGTACGATCACGTCGATAAATGGTATCGGCCCTATCAAACAGTATTTCATTGTTCCCGATGTTGAGGTGCAACCAAGTCTCTGTTAATGCTAGGACGTCTGATTGGCTGTCATCAAGCAATGAAGAGACCTGCTCACTTAGTCAGACTACTTATTATGGTAGTGAATGATACTGACAGTGAAAGAGCGATGGCAGGTTTGGAAGGTTGTTTGCAAACGCACGTGTTCGCCCTTCGGCCCAGCTATGGTGTAGATAAAACAACAGAGTTATTCGAGGAGTCACACACATATGTCGCTTTATCGATTCGAAGCTTGTCTGCCGATAACTTTAAAGGTTTCGCTTGTGCCCTGAATCATTCCAGAAATTTTTTCTGGCTTGTTGAGCCAGAATGTTTTGCTTTTTATTGAAGAAAGCAATCATTGCTCTAATAGGCCGACACTTATTTGGAACAAAACGACCCAATCTATCTGCCCTATCGAATTGCGGACAATTTATTTATTTGTCCGCAACTGGCTGTATTTACAGGTCAGTTACCGCCTTGGCGCTTCATGTATTAAGACTGATAACTACTGCCTCATTGCGGTGTCGTGCCCCGAAGGGCTTTCAGATAAATTGTGCATTGTGCCATCGCTCTTGTCGAGCGTATGTTCTTTCATAGGTAGCTGGTTGATTCTACTTTCTGGGGATGTTGAACAAAACCCAGGCCCTGACACTAATGCCATCGCGCAAACGCTTGCTTCCGTTCTTGAGACTGTGCCCAGACTTGAAGCGGGACAGTCAGCTATCCTAAATGAGCTGAGAGGTGTCAGGGAACGGCAAAAAGCCACAGATGCCGGAGTAAATTGCTTAGCTGGAAGGATAGATGCACTCGAAAACACGGTCGCATCTCTCGATAGTGCTCAAAACTCGGAGCCAAATACGAGTTACGCAGCTTATGTGATCAACTTCACTCCCTCACTTCAAGATGTGATGATACAGAAAACAGAATGTGACAATATAATTTACTGTTTTTCGGTATTGATGATGAGCAAGGCGAAATCTGGGCTGCATCTGAACAAAAAATAATAAAGTTTTGCTCTGAACATCCTGGCCTTATCATAATGAACGCACAGTTTGAGCGCGTGCATAGACTGGGACGCTTTTCTTCTGAGACACGTAGGCCCACCAAAGCACGATTAGCCCTTTTTAAAGACAAGCTGAATATCCTCGCAGTTGCGCAGAAGCTAGAAGGTACTGAGTATTCGATACGTGAACATTTTTCTTTATCCACAAGGCAAGCTAGAAAAAATTATTTGAATTTGCCAAAACAAGAAAACAGCCTTTCAAACTTACATTTCATAAGGTTCGTATTGACACGTATACAAGATTATCTTTCACCGGTGGCCCCTTTCCACCGGCTAACAAATGTTAAACGTTATAGCTCGGCGCAGGACGCGCCTGTATCGGAAGTTTTGAGAACGTTACCGATGATTGTTTCCGTTTCCTGTTTTCACCGACGCTTATGTTATCTGATTGTATGGCCGACGCGAATTGTCTAGAACTTTCTTGAAGACACTGCGTGTACCAGGGATTAATCTGGAACATTCAATGACTCATGTATAAAAGCCGGCGCGTTTCACCGCAGATCAGATTTTCGACGATCGCCGGACTGCGTTCGCCACTATCGTTGTGCTTTTAGTGTAGCTTGCTTTTGTGGGCACAGGTTCGTCCAATAAACAACCAGTTTCGTCATACACAGTTTTACGACTATTTTCTTCACTGTCACTACTACGTGACAGTATTAATGACACCACTTATGTTTATGACGGCGCTACTGTCACAGTTGTGCCGTCAATGCCGTAGCTAAAAAAGGCAACATCTGCTGATATAGCTAAGAAATCGAAATCTTCCTCAACGTCACCGCTGTCGTTATCTTACACAAACATTCGTAGCCTACTAAACAAGCGCGCTACATAGAGTGCCTATTTGGAAGATGGCGATCCCGATATTGTAGCTTTAACTGAGACTTGGCTGCGTACTGACATCACTAATGAAGGACTTCTTCCCAACAGTAACAAATATAACATTTACAGGCATGACTGTAGTGGGAAGAGGGGTGGTGGTGTACTGATTGCTATAAAAACCTGCATTTCATCCTTTCTCGTAGAAACAAATTCCCCTGCTGAAATAGTTTGGGTCGCATGCGCAACAGCCACTACTCGTGTTCTTGTGAGTACATGTTATCGGCCGCCCTACGCTGACCACTCGTTTCTCGATGTACTGCGTGAAAGCATTACATGTGCTACTCAGCAATGCTCCACGGCTGTTGTTTATCTCCTGGGCGACTTTAACTTTCCACTTATTGATTGGCCAAATCTGTCATCATCCTGCCACTCCTCTGCTGACTTTATTAGCTTAACACTAGATTACAATCTAACCCAGAGAGTCGATCAACACACCCGTGGTCCAACATTTTAAATTTAGTATTAACTACAGCACCTGATACCACCGGGCCTATTGCTTACATTGATGGCTTGAGCGGTCACAAACTTCTTCAATTAGACATAAATATCCCACAAACTTTCTCTCGGGTTTAGATTAAAAGTATTAGAGATTATAATAGGGCCGACTATAAAAGTATTAATGCTGAATTGGCTATCTTTCTTGATAAAGAATTTCTGCCATTCTTCAATTCAAGATCGGTAAACGACCGCAGAGGAACTTTTTAAGCAAAAATTAACAGCACTGGTAGAAAATTACGTACCGAAAATTGTTATAGCCAATGACAGGTCTAATACTTGGTTTACTAAGCACCTTCGAACATTAAGAAACAAAAAGAAGCGTCTGTATCGGCGGCCAGAAGGGACAATCAAGCCTCATCTTGGGCGGCATACAGTGATTTTCTAAAATCATACTGCAAAGAGCTATGCGCAGCCAAAGACAAATATTTCTCACGTGACCTGCCATCTCTCCTAATCAATAACCCCAGTAAACTCTGGCAAGTTATATCCCCAGGAGACACAGTCCGCAATATTGTGCTACATGATGATGGTGAAAACCCTTTGTCTGACGCCGATTGCCCCCCCCCCCCCCCCCCAGTAGCGTTTAACAATTTTTTTCACATCTGTTTTTACACATGAAGACTGTTCCACTGTTCCCATAATTCCCGACTTTGAATATCCTTATATGGAACCAATAGATATTACAGCAGGTGGCATTTCATCTTTAATAAATAATCTGAAATTATCCACATCTTCCGGTATAGACAATATAAACTCAAAAATACTAAAAATACCGTTACAATTTCAAGCCAAATTTTGTGTCATAATTTTAGGCAATCCTTATCATCTGGTGAACTATCCCTGGACTGGAAAATTGCAAAGGTTATCCCTGTATTCAGGGGTGATAACAAGTACTCTCTACGAAATTACCGTCTCATCTCATTAACATGCATCTGCTGTAAACTAATGGAACATATCATAGCATCGCATATCTACCGCCATTTAGAATCAAACGACTTTTTTTATTTTAACCAGCATGGATTTAGAAAAGGCTTATCTTGTGAAACCCAGTTGCTCGAATTTACAACAGAATTGCAGCATGAATAACAAACAACATACTGACTGTCTATTCTTAGATTTTTCGAAAGCATTTGATCGTGTCGCTCACTGTCACCTCATCTCAAGATTATCCGCGCTTCGACTGGATTCATTACCTTAATCTTGGCTCCGAAACTTTCTCTCCTTGCGGCTGCAGTTCCCTGTTGTTAATTATCACTCATCGCTTATTTCTGACGTTACTTCTGGCATACCGCAAGGCAGTGTCCTTGGCCCTCTTCTTTTCTTAATTTTGATTAATGACCTTCCACAAAATATATCATCGCAGATAAGGCTTTTCGCAGACGATTGCATCTTATACCGCACGATAATAACACCTGATGACCATTTATTATTGCATAATGACCTTAACCTTGTCAGTTCCTGGTGCAGTACATGGCAGATGACCCTGAACTCAGACAAATGTAATGTTATGTGCTTCTCGCGAAAACATTAAAACTTTCGCTTTTCTTACGTCCTAAATAACGCCGCCGTACCTCTGACATCGTCCTATAAATACCTTGGCATTGAACGTAGAACTCATCTTCCCTGGAGTACACACATAACAGCTATCTGCGCAAAAGCTTCAAAAACTCTGGGTTATCTCCAACGGAACTTGCGTAAATCTCCTGCTACAGTTCGTAAATTAGCATATCAGACTTTTCTTCACCCACAAATATAATTTGCGTCATCAGTATGGTTACCACATCAAAATTATTTTGTTGATTTGCTAGAATTCAAAACAGAGCATCGCGCTTCATCACAAGTAACTACGACAGAACTTGCAGCGTAACTAAGATTAAAGCAGATATTACGCTCCAGCCACTTGAAACTCGTCGAACGATTAGTCTTCTTTGCCTTTTCCATAGATACGTTCATGGTAATCGACCTCATGTATTGCCCCTTGAAGTACCAGCACGCACGTCACGTCGCCTTAACAATAGCCATAGTTTCATGCGCATATTTGGCAATACACTGTCATTTAATGCATCAGCACTGCCCCGTGTCATAACCATATGGAATAGTCTTCCTGGTAACAATGCGTGCTTAACAAATCGTGAAGCCTTTCGCGAAGAATTGCAAAGCTTCCTGTAGAAACATTGTATAAGGATGTTGTTGACCTGCTTTCCTTCCCTGTTTTTCATACTTGTATTTTTGTATTTTTTGTGCCTATGAGTATATAACTGCGTTTACGCTGTCTAAAGCTTAGCCTAGACAAACATTTTTTGAACTTTGCTTTACCCATCTTGTGACTGCCTGTATTAATATTTATATTGTTTACTCCTGTTGAAACACTTACTCCGTGTCCCCCCCTTACCCAATGCCCTTAAATGGGCCTGCAAGGTATTTTAAATAAATTTAGTACAAGGTGGTGTTTTGGGGAGCAGAAATTTCAAATTTTAAATTCAGACGCTCTCCGATCTTCCTTCTCGTCATCTTCAATACCAAAGAAATGTATATTGGAACGTCGCATTCGGTTTTAGGTATCTTCGCACCATGACGTTGTTTTCTAACTGATTGGCGATGTCAGAAACATTAGAGGCAGTGGAAGTCGCTTCACTAGACGCGAGCGGAGCGCAAATCGCCTCCAGTGTTCTAACCCTTTCACTCAAGCGCGTGATTTCACAGTCAGTGGCTTCCTGGTATTCTTTTGTGCCCTGAAGTTCACACAGTATAGCGCCCTGTCATTTATCCACTCTGCGATTCATTTCAACATCCCCGGCGATGCGAAGCAGCAGGTCAAACAAACTACGATGCAACACAGACGAAATCAACAGTGTTCTCTTATTGGAATCGAAAATATATAGTAGGCACGACACCACAATTAAATAACGGTCAGCGGTGTCGTTCCCAACGGAAGCAGTTTGATGCAGGCGTTTATGCCCCTCGTCGCTATCTTGGATAACAGCCGTCGACGACCTTCCTTGCCAGACTGGCTGGCTGGAACCGGTAGTGCCAGGCGAAATGAAACTCGTCGAAAACGGCAGCGTCAGCCCGTACAGCGGAGTGCAGGTATGACATTCAGAAGGTCAGGATCCAGACATATTGAAAGGAATTCAACAAGAGGGGACACTCCCATAGGGCCCAGCGGCCGAATTGACTGCAGCGTGCCAAGCGGTCGGTGTCAATCACTTACATCACTTCCGGTTTCGGTTTTGGGCGCGCGTATTTTGAACGCAAACTAGCCCGCCCCCTCCATTTTTTTTTTGCTCTTCGTGCAGAATCGGTTTATTATTTAGTAAAAATGATAGCGAACGATCTCGTAAAGTCCCATCGAACCTGTGCCACGTGCAATTTCACAAAGTAGACGCAAGACCTTTTGTGCAATGAGGAAATATTTATTTTGCTCTATATAAAAGCTCGTTCCGCGCTTTTTGTGCGTTCATCCAACGTTGTGACACCAGCAGCTAAGGCAGTAGTTCCTGTATGAAGCTCCACCGGACGGCACCAGCTGAAAAAAAAAGTAAATTACAAGCATGTTACATTTGCAAGCACGTAACAGCATGTTACAAGCATGAGTCATTTTGGTATTTAGACATAGAAATACTGCGTGTAGAGGCGAAACGTGCGAAAGCCGTGAATGGGCGGCATTACAAACAAAAGCAATTCGCTTTTACATACATGGCGTAGAAAATACCCGACTCATCCCAAACATATATGAAAACATCGTATTTCCAAGCATTCCCCCATTTCCGGGCATTATTTCCTGCACTTTGGCAGCACAAATACACGAGCGACTTCGCGTTTCCAAAACTTGGCCTCGGGCGACGCGATGGTACGCTACATACATAGAGACGGACGCAACAGGCACTCAAGACAAATGCGTGGGTGCAATGCCTTTTTTCAGTCCTTTAGAAGATGTAATTTTCGAATTACAAGTTTCGTCGTTCGCGCGTTCTACCGGCGCCAGCAGCACACCCCATGTTATCACTCTTGGAAATCGCCCATCGCGTTTTCAACAGGCGTGAGTACCGAAAGAAGGTATATGTTGTTGCGGAGCCAGAAAAAACGTCACAGACTTGTCCCTCCAAGATTCATTACACGCCAAACTAACTTTATCACCACGGCCGAGCTGCTTATCGCTAACTGCGTCACAGCGCGCTGTGCGGCCAGCGTGCCTCAAAAGTACCCCAGAAAGTAACGAAATTACTTTTCAGTAATGTCTGGCGTCAGAGAAAGCGGCACAAACTTCCCCTAGCAAGATGCACTAGACTACACACCACGGCTGAGTACTCGCTAACTGCGACACGGCGCCCAGTGCGGCCAGAGTGGCTCAAAAACCGAAATAAGTTACAATAGTCCCATAGGAAGCGTCGGAAACATGTCTCAGCACGATTCATTAACTCAAATTAACTGCGCCAGGATGGCAGAGCTGTTTTTCGCTAACTGCGTCTTAAGTCTCGGTCCCGTGCCGTAAGGCTAATTGCGTCGTAGACTGTGAAACAAGATTTCTCACCTTGCCGTAGTCCAATAGTGCAGTGGTGTCCTGTCCCAGTGCAGAAGGAACGCAAGAATACGCCGAGAGCCCAATAAATCAGATTAAATTTAAAAAAGAAAAAAAGGAGACAGACGGGTCGCCGCGCGCGAGCGCTCAAACGCGCGCGCAGCCATCCTCGCTAGCTTCGGGGGAGTGTGTGGCGGATGACGCATGTATCTGGCGCGTCATTGACCTGGGGTATAGGTAGGGCAAGGAAAATAAGTCGCAAAGCTTAAGTTCATTTATACGGAAAACGTTTAGTTTTCGCGGCAAAGAATTAAAAAATAAATCAATGCCTGGTAACTTAAGTTCACTTTCTTTTTTTTTTTCGATGGTCGCGGCAGCTAACGTTCGGTGTCAAAAGTATAGTGTGACGTATGGTGGCGTGTTTCCTTTTGCCAGTTTTTGCCGAGTGTCCCCTCTTGTTGAATTTCTTTCTCTATGATCCAGATCCGAGAAGGAGCGCAACCTGTGTAAGCAGTAGTGGTAAGCGCACTATTTTGGCAGCGGTGTCTTGCCTCATTGCGTGCGTCAAGTCAGCCGTGAAGGCCGTTCCCCAGTCAGTGACGAGCAAGCACCTCACCCACTGAACACACATTGGTCTATAAGCCGTTTTCAAGACGTCTTGACAAGATCAACGTGACGTCTTGAAAACCATTTTAAACATTTACAAGACGTTTTAGAGGCGTTCTGACAAGATATTAAGAACTTCTTTAAGACATCTTGCCAAGACTCTGCCGGATGTTTTAAAACGTCTTGTAGCAGTCTCTAAGACCGCCTAATGCACCGCCAGAATTGGGATATCAGACGTGTTACTAGACGTATTGACGATGTCTTAAGGACGGCTAGAAGACGATTCACAATACGTCGTGTAGAGGTTCATTGGCTAGAAGACGTCTTGCAAGACATCCTGGGAACGTTCTAAAAACAGCTACAAAGCTTTCTGCTGGACGTTTTGAGGATGTCATGAAAACGTTTTCAAATGCTTTAAACATCTGCTCGTATAATATGTCATGGACTTTTGTCGTCGCTCTTATTAACCTAATTAAGGCCTAAATTTTGTTTTCCAATGACATTTGTACAAGCTATTTTAAAGCTCCGGAGCGGCAGCACAATGTCTCATTTGAGTTCAAAATGCAAAGCATTTCTTGGCGAACATTTGCCACGTTCACAGTATCTATCTATATAGCCACCTACGCCTTGGTGATCTCATGGTCGTATCGTTAACTTGACATTTACCAAAATTGGCATACTATGAAAAGAGTGTATGGCGAAAATAAATAATCACTTCGCAACCAGCTGAAACAACAGAACATTTCAGTGAGCTAGGACATTTCCCCCAGCACCCGTATCTCTCCAAAAAAACTAATCAATTTTGCTAAGAGTCAACCGGATTCCCCTCAGTTCAGATTGCGCCTTAATAGATTGTTCATGCACAACAAATAGTTTAGGTGCAGCCTTGACGTGGACCGCATTCAAGAGATGGATACGCGTGGCTTCAGGGCCAGTCATGGAGACACTACTGTGCCGCGTGTTTCACCTTAGGAAAGGCAGAGGGGCAGTGGCACATCATCGCAGTCGAAATCATCCGAATTATCGGTACTCTTCACTAACGCCAGAAGTGTTCTTAATAAACGTAACGCTCTCTCTTCCATGATAGAAACATGCCATGTGAAAATAAACGCGTGAACTGAAAGCTGGTTGCCCGCGCATGTGCTTGACTCGGAGATACTTCATGATGCGCACCAGTTTACAATTTATCGCTGTGACCGCACCGAGCGTAGAGGAGGAGGTGTGCTGCTTGCCGTTTCAAAAGACATACCTTCGTCACTTATCCAAATTACCAGTGCTCTAGAAATAACATGGGTTATATTTACTCTAGGTAACTCTAAACTGATTCTTGGCACTTGTTATCGGCCATCTTCACCCCCCACATTTATTAATGAACTGCATGACACTATCAACATAGTATATTCTCGTTTTCCTTGTGAACCTTTGTTTTTGCTAGGCAATTTTAACTATCCAAACCTAATGTGGAACACCCTACCATTACGTCTTTCGCCATCTTCGCAATAGGCTGATGACTTTCTTAATTTATGCTCCGTTTTTTCTCTCGCACAGTTAGTCACTCAGGCCACCAGGGTTTCAAATAATGTAGCTAACACCCTCGACTTGGTACTTACAACAGATGCTGACCTCGCTTTTCATATCACATACTTACCAGGAATTAGTGACCCCCTCTCGCTCAACTTTATAATTAACGCTCCTATCCCTAATAAGTCCAAACACTGGAAAACTGTACGCGATTATCAGAAAGCTAACTTCGCAGCAATAAATAATGAACTGTCTCATTTCTATGACTATTTCGTTAAACATTTAGACAATCGTTCAGTCCAATCTAACTGGGATAAGTTTGCAGGTATTGTTCACAGATTAACTGAGAGATAAATCCCTAACCGCACAATCAATTCAAATGCGCAAGCGCGAAGGTATTCCGGTAATCTAAAGTGCTTATCTAACAGGAAAAAGCGCTTATATAACTTAGCGAAATCATCCCCCTCCGATGCGCGCTGGGCAGCTTATAAATCCGCTTCAGATATCTATATAGCAGCTCTAAAAACTGCTAAAGACAACCACTTGTCTAGTACACTACCCGAAATACTAAAAACAAATCCTAAAAAGTTCTGGCAAATAACAAACCCAACAACTAATAATGCTATTTCATTAGAAGAATAATCTAGAAATGCTGTTTCTGAGAACAGATGTGCGACCATACTAAACGATTCATTTACAAGTCAATTTTCGAAAACTGGCAATGTTGAACCTCCTAATGCATACCAGTACAAATACTTACTAATGTATCCTGTAATTGTTGAAGTACCTGGAATTAACTAGTTAATAGATAGCTTACCGTATCATTCATCACCTGGTTTGGATTGCATTAACAGTGAATTCCTTAAAAGCACTAGCCTCTTTAGCTCCATGACACTGGCGAAAATTTTCCTACAATCTCTGAACTCATGTGAGCTTCCAAAGGAATGGAAAATTGGGAAGGTGGTTCCAATCTTTAAATCCGACCCCAGAAACTCACCTCTTAATTATCGACCCATATCCCTTACAAGCAGTAGTTGTAAACTGTTAGAGAATGTTGTTTTCGTCAATCTGGGGAACTTTCTAGAGTCTAACTCATATTTTACTATAGCACAGCATAGCTTTCGAAAATCATATTCCTGCGAAACTTAACTAGAATTCTTCACCCATCAGCTTGCATCGTATCCTGGATCGCTCACCCTGCGCTGACTGTGTCTTCTTGGATTTTAGTAAAGCATTTGATAAAGTATGCCATAATCTACTACTTTTTAAACTGAACTTATTAAATATTGACCCTAACATTCTAAAATGTATTGAGCATTTCCTTGCTAGCCGTTTTCAATTCGTCACTGCTAACGGTCATAACTCTCCACTTACTGAAGTACAATCAGGTGTACCACAAGGGTCTGTGCTGGGACCACTCTTATTTCTTATCCAAATTAATGACCTAACTGTTACAATATCCTGCTACAATTGTCTGTTCACAGACGATTGTGTTATATTTGGGGAAATGAACAGCTCTGATGATACTTTAACACTTCATTCTGATCTGGATAATGTTGTTGACTGGTGCGGGAAATGGTTAATGCAAATAAATGTTAATAAACGTAAAATAATGCGCGTATCCAGATCTAATTCTGCTTCCAGCACCTATCATCTTAACAACGTTACCTTAGATTTCGTCATGTCATATAAATATCTTGGTGTGCACATTATGAATAACTTAAATTGGACCATTCATATACAGTACGTCATTACCAATGCTAATCGTATGCTCGAGTACTTACGGCGCAACTTTTCGAAAACACCGTCTACTTTAAAACTACAGCTTTACAAGACTCTACTACGCAGAAAACTTAAATATGCATCTGCAATATGGGATCCCAGTCACGTTAATCTCATTACTTCACTTGAACTAGTACAAAATAACTCTACCTCTTTCATTATCTCTAATTATAACCGTACCGCGAGTATAACCTAAATGAAAGCTAACCTAGCACTTATTCCATTAGCTAACCGCCGCAAAGTCGCCCGTCTTTCACTATTTGATAAAATTTTTCATCACACCACGATTCACAACGACTTGATAATGCGGCCTCAGTACATTTGAAACCACGTCGATCATCGCAGTAAGGTGGGAATTGATTCATGTCACACGAAGTCTTTCTCTCAGTCTTTCATCCCCCGTACATCGCAGGAATGGAACCACCTTCCATCAAGTGTTGTAGCCATCACCGATAACAAACTTTTTCGCGAAACATTAGCTAACATTGTATAATCCAGACAATCATTGTATTACCAGAACTCACTGCACTGGTTCGTTTGATTAGTTTTTCTTTACTACTCTGTAACCACTCCCCTCTTTAATGCCATATGACCCTGAGGGTATTTTAAATAAATAAATAAATCGGTCATGACATGAATATCATGACATGAGTGTCGTGTAGGTCATGAAACAGCTGCCTACGTCTTGGTGCGCTCATGGTCATTTCGTTAAATCGGTAGGTACCAAAATGGTCATAGTATGACAACAGTGTATGACGAACATAAATGATACGTCATTGCATGAATTTCATAACATGTGTGTCATGTAGGTCATGAAACAGCCGCCTAAAATGACAATGGCCCAGCGAGAAAACCATTACCCTACTACTAAAAAATCCTATTCAAATTCAAACAGGATTATACAGGTTGAAACTGGTTTTAACAGGGACCTGTTTGGCAACAAACAGGTGTAAACAGGACCCGTTTACACACAAATGGGTCTGAAGGGGGTCCTGTTTGGCTTACAAATAGGTTTAAACTGGACCCCCGACACAGAAATAGGTCTAAACAGGGGCACCGTTTGGCGACCAAACTGGTTCATACAGGGCACTGGCACCAAACAGCGGCCTATTTGGCCCGCAGACAGGTTTAAACAGGAATCTCCGACACAGAAATGGGTCTAAACACGGGACCCGTTTGGTAGTTAAACCAGTTAAACTGGCTCATACTGGTCCCACTGGCACCAAAAAGGTCTACACAGGGGCCTACTCGGCACAAAAACTGGTTATAACGGGACCTTTGTAGCTGTCGTACTGGATGAAGACATGCCATGCAATTTAATGCTTGAACAGATTTACAATAAAATTCGATTTTAAATTGGTACACACGCGCGTGCGCTCCGCAACACCCGAACGACAGCCGCTTCGCGTCGGCGCCCGACACCGGGGCACAACCGACGGCGCCGCCAGAGAGCGAAAACAAAAGAAAATGGTAATACCATGAAAAAAAAAATAAGCCGAAGCGGGACTCGAACCCGCGTACCCCGAGATCTCATGGCAAACGTCGTAACCACTAGGCCACACAGCCCCCCTCCAAAGTACGTATTCATGCAAGCCATACGATTGCGTTCGAGCGTCGTCGTCGAAAAAAAGGTCGCGCCATCCTCTTCGCCCTCCTTATTTTCTCTCTCGCGTGTGCAATCATCCGCGGAAAGCAATATACGCGCCCCGGAAACGGCGGCCAGCGAGCTCGGACTTTTTTATTTGTTTTTTGATATCCAGACAATTAACACCTACTAACGTACGCGCCTCATTTTAAGCTGCGTAGAAGTTGGCATTATGGCTTTTGCTAGCATGCATTTTCACAAACCGAGTGCTTTATTAACATGTACACATTTTAAAAGCGCAGACATACGAACGACGCATATCACACGCGCTCGCTCACGCACACAGACACAAGCGTAGAATGCAAGCAGTGCCCGAAATCGCTGGCGACAAGCAGCTAGTACGGACGTTCTTGAGTAGCAACCGGCTCACAACAAAGCAAGAAATCAAGCCACCGTGACAGCAGCGTCCGATGCATGGAGGGCACTACTAACTTACTATGTCGCCGTACACAGCTGCAGAGTGACAAAAAAAAAAGCCGAAACCAACTGTGTCGATGACACCCTTCCAAATGTATCGTTGATAGCGCGGCAGAAAAGCCTTGGAACATTCGCAAACCAAACACAGCCGCAAATCAAGCCGATTTCTCGGTCCTGACAGATCGATACGTCCGCTCCGCTGTTTGCTGTCCTCGCTGTTGAAAGGAACGTGGCTGGAACACGTCGTATAAGACGCATAATATCGAAATACTGCCACAGAACACCCATACAAACTACCACATACTACGCCGCCACGATACATGCGGTCACCAAAGGGCCGAAAGTGGGCGAAAGCACGAAAGCATGGTCGCTTTCGGTGTCCCCAGGAGGCGCTGCCACTGCCCCAGGGGCATGACCGGTAAAATTACAGATGATATTATTTTCCCGTCTTCTGCTGTTGCTCTCTGTTGCTGTGCGTGCGCGCTGCATTGAGGCAGGTCGATGTGGATGTTTAATCGTGTGTACGCTGTGCCGACATAGAGAAACATACTACGTAAAGAGTGACCACAAGGGCCGTATCGCGGCCGAGCAATTGAGGGTCTGACCACCCGCCAGATGACGTAGCGAAAAGCGATTCTACTTCGCTTCAAAGATAGACAGGTTATCATGCCTCCAGCGGGCTGCACCGACGCGTCATATATTTCTCTATGACGTCCCCTCTGTGGTGTCCCGTCTCCATAGAAACGTTGATGCTGCGACGGCTGCTCCGGTCATGTGCCGCTGGATACGCCCACCTCGCCGCGCTTTCAACACGCCGGTTCGCTGCTGCGCTAAGTTGCATCCTTTTGTCTGCACTAAGAATTTGCAGTTGTTTGCGTTCAACATTGTTGAAGAGATGTTTATTGATGCTGATGGAGTGTATTTTTGCGTGCGTAGCATACAATATATGCTTCGGCGCCCACCGAGGCTGGTTCGTAAGCGTGGGCTGTACATATCGTGTTGCTGTCATTGCTAAACCATTCTTGTTGTTCTGCCTGCTCCTTACCTGCAATATTAAGGATATGTACTGAAATTTGTTGTGTCCAATAGGATCTTGGTAGTACGCTTGTCAACAAGGAAAATAAAGCATTTTGTACTGTGCCACTACTGCTTCCTGTTGTGTGTAATTCAGAAGAACGGCAAAAAAGTGAGAACAAAAACAACAACATCTCTGACCGCATGATTTTGTGCTGTTCGCATGAGCAAATTTCGTTTTGCATGGTACATCGAAAACCTTGGTTGTTTTTGTTTAGTAAAAAGATTGCAATCTGCTAGTTTATACGCCTGTTTATGCCAAAAACACAACACCGGCGCTTCACTAAAACAACGTAGTTGAACACTTAAAGAGCTAGGTAAATCATATTGAAAAGCGCTGCTGTCAAAACCGAAACCAAAACAGAGCCAAACCAGGCGTCCTGAATCTCGGAAGACAAAATTGGCGGTCTGACCTAGAGTGACCTAGAATATGGGAGAGTGTCCAAAGCGCCGGCTCCGGCGAGGGCCTTTTAAAGACGATAGTCTTTCTTGGGGAACTTAAGGTGTGAGGCCAAGTGAAAATTGTAATTTTTTTTCCAAATGTCAATTTTTTGTTTTCTGCTTTGTTAGATGAGGAATTTATTCTACATCATTTTGCTGAAAAAAGTATCTTCCTATGCAGTTTCTTTCAAAAGATACATAAAAAAATGTAAACCCACCCGGCGTCTACGAAACCGAAACTGAAAGTGCCAGTTTTCTGTGGAACAGAAAAAATGCCCTGGTTTGCAGTTATTTGCTGGTTATTTAAGAATCGTATCACGTAAAAAGTGTAGCAATGTCATAATAGCATTTTCAACATTTTATTTATCAATTAAAATAATAAACACCTCACCAGGTGGACGTGCAATCTTTTGCACGTGTTGTTTACGTTATGGAGGCTGCACGTGCGCTAAAGGAGAACCGGATCGTGTGACGGATGTGTTTACTCTCTGTCGCTTACTTTTTCTTACTGGCAGCCACAGAATGGGGAAGTTTAGAGCGCAAAGACGCCCAAAATTAACGTTTGTTGGCAATCAGTACAAGGCGACGGACCTCGAGACGTACAGCAAATACCTGTAATACTGAAAAGCAGGCTAGAAAAAAAAAAGGAAGCCGAGGTGCAACACGAGCAAAAACAGACAAGGGCAAGACCCAAGACAAAACTGGCTACAAATATAGGGGATTTTAGCTCTCCTGATCATCTTATGTAAGCGCTATGCTTTGCAATCTTTTTGTTGATTTTCTCAGAACTCATCTTTTTACGATTTCTTCAAACGCAAACATTCATAACTTTTTCCCTAATAAAGATTTTTTTGTGAAACTTGGCACAATTCTTTCTCACGTTATTGGGTGTGCAATGAACCTCAGCAAGTAAAATCGTGCCCCAAGTTTTGATATGGAGGCCGTTTACACCAAGGCGCACCCATTGGAAGCACACATGTTTTGGTCATTTCATCACTATGCTTCGATAATTGATCTGATCTGAATAATTTTGGTTCATTGCACAGATCAAAGCCTCTCCTATATCACTGCCAAAAATTGTGTTTTTTTATCGAGTTAAATTAGAGTTATGACTGTTGGCGTGAGACCCACATTTAATCAAATTTTTCAAATAATAAAAATATTGAAAAAATAATGCAAACTTTAAACGCTCACATGGGCCTAAAAAGTGTGCTTTATGATGTAGACCAATAATTTGTATTGTTTATCCTTTTTTAAACTTTTTTCCCCAGCACTTGGCCTCATACCTTAAACGCTGAAAATTTGGTCTGTCTGTCTGTCTTTCTGTTTGTCTGTCTGTCAGCCGATTCAGCCACCCGGCCAAAGTTGGACCACTTGCTTACCGCCCACACTACTTAAACTGGTACGGCTGTTCATACTTGTGAACGTTATCGATCAAAAAGTAAATATTACGCATATCTGAGGCGCAACATCACTAGGTAAGTATTAGGAGGTGTGTTCCTTTAATAGAAAATACATAGATACGTAACTCTAAAGACCCTAGTTTCTTAAGCTGCGCTGAAAATGCCATGCTATGCGCGCCGACGAACGACGTCTGCCACGAAGGGAGGGAACCCTCTGCACAAGCTCGTGTTTCTCCGACTGCGCGCCGACGAGCGCCCTCTGCCATGGAGGAAGGAAACCCTCTTCACAAGCTCATGTTTCCCGATGTATTGCCAGATGGCGTCCATGTCTCACGCAGCGCCTCCTCAATTTTATCAATGCCAGCCAGATGCGGCCGATTCAATATAAAGGAAGCGCTGTCTGAGGCAGGGCAAAACATAAATGGCCGCTTGATGAAATACAACCCACTCTACAAGACATGCCCAGAGAACGCAGGGAAAAGACCGACGACCAAATTGCAGCGGAGAAGCGCCGGCGTGCCGACGCTCGTCGTCTCAAGCGTGCCCAGGAAACGTCCGAGCAACGAGCCGAGCGGCTAGCGCAAGATCGTGAGTCGAGGCGCACCCGGAGGCAACAGGACACAGACCAGGTGCGCGACGCGCGAATCGTCAGCGACCGAGAGGCTAAGCGAGCGTACCGGGCGGCAGAAGAGACGCCCGAAGCTCGTTCCGAACGGGTAATCAAGGGCCGCCAGGCACAACGGAAACGCCGGGAAACAGAAACTCCAGAAGATGGCGCCCAAAGGCGTGGAAAAGACCGTGAAGCCAAGCGAGCACGCCGTGAGACAAAGGAAACGCCAGAAGCGCATGCCGCGAGAACCACCAAAGACCGCGAGGCCAAGCAGGCGTACCGGGCTACTCAAGAGACGCCAGAAGCGCATGCCGCGAGAACCACCAAAGACCGCGAGGCCAAGCAGGCGTACCGGGCTACTCAAGAGACGCCAGAAGCGCATGCCGCGAGAACCACCAAAGACCGCGAGGCCAAGCAGGCGTACCGGGCTACTCAAGAGACGCCAGAAGCGCATGCCGCGAGAACCACCAAAGACCGCGAGGCCAAGCAGGCGTACCGGGCTACTCAAGAGACGCCAGAAGCGCATGCCGCGAGAACCACCAAAGACCGCGAGGCCAAGCAGGCGTACCGGGCTACTCAAGAGACGCCAGAAGCGCATGCCGCGAGAACCACCAAAGACCTCGAGGCCAAGCAAGCGTCTACTTCGGCGCACCAGTAGTACATGCGCACAGCCATTGACCCTTCCACGCAATAAAATACATTCATGTCTCACAAATGGTTCTTCTTTGCAAACTATCATGCTATACAGTATACCACACGCGATCGAAACATTGCTGACATATCGTGGAGGTACGAACACATGGCATGCCAGCAGTGATAATGGGGTAAAATGAAATCTGTTCAAACAAACCTCCATTGCAATTATCATGCCAGGACGGAAATGGTACGAGAACAGCATCACGGGTGGCCGCGGATCAGACCAGCACTCATGTAGTACGGCCGGCAGAAGACTATCGTCTTTCGACGACATTTGCAGCGAAGCACGCAGATACGCGGCCATTTTTTCTGTGAACTGCCGCGCCGCGCCGCTGCTGCTCCAGACCCGTGGGCTTTTCGCGCTCGCGAAGCGCGCGGGAAGCGAGGGTCGTCTGCTACGCGCTGTAGTTTTAGGGGCGAAGCTCCTTATAGCGGCACCCGTTCCGTCCCCGTCGTAGTAGTAGTAGTGCGTAACCAGTCTGAGAAAAAAATTCCGAAGTTGTGTCCGTAGCGCGGAATCGAACTAGGGACCCCTCGCTTCCGAGCGCGCGGCGTTAGCCCACTACGCCACGAAGCGGACATGGACAAACGCACCACGATGGCTATAAATATCCAACATTAACGAAAGGCCGCGTTTCTAGCGCGTTTCTAACGCGTTTGTGCTAGCGCGTTACGGCCCGTGTAAGAAGCTGGTGTAAGACGCTGTGGCCTCTCCACCTTACCTTCAACGCGTTTCGAACGCGCTGCCCAAAGCGGTGGCAAGTCAAGTTCAAGTCGAGGAGCGTTTATGAATACGGGGGGTATACTCTCTCAGCAGTCATGTGATGGCGTCGGCAAACGCGGTGCACGTTCCGGCATGTGTAAATGGCTGCGTAAGACGCTGTGGCCGCTCCCCCTTACTAGAGAGTACTGCACGTTTCTAACGCGTTTGTGCTAGCGTCCCCTTAAGCGGGAGATCCGATGATTCCCTCCGGAGCTTCGCCCACTCATCATCATTCACCTCGTGGATCTGCTGTCATTTTTTTTTTGCGTTCGTTTTCCACGCAAAGCACTTAAACTCTATTTATCTTCAACAGTGTGGAGCTGCAGGGAGCTCACGCATCTTTTAGCGTTTCTTTGTGCTTGGGCAGCAAGATAATGCAAAAGCTAACGTATAAAACTCATCAGCGCGGCCTAGCTGCGGTGCTAGAATTCAGGAACGGTATTACGGTAACTGTGCGTGCGTAGAAACGCGCTAAATGAGCCCTTGCAAGGAAAGAACGTAAAAAAAGAAACGTTATTCGCCTAGGTACGCGGGCAATAGCACCATGCTTGCAAGAATAAGAGTAACGAAAAAAGTAAATTACTCGCACAGTCAAGTGAAATACTTACGTGCGTGCAGTGACCGCTTCGCTTACCACTACGCGCATTTCGCTCACGGTCAGTAGTGGTTTAGAGCCATATGCATATGTATTTATTCATTATTTCTTTAGCCTCGACAATACTTTATTATGAACAGAGCGCCATGAGAAGGTGTAATACCCGTGCCACACGGGCAAAGTAAAGTGCACTTTGAGCGAGTGCACTTCGCGGCTAGTGTCATTCGCAGGCTGCCACACGGGAACGCTTAGTGACACTCACTGCAGAGTGCACTCGCCGGCGAGTGTGTTCGGCGAACTCACTTCGCGGCGGCGAAGTGTGTAGCCTCGTTAGCAATGCTTAGAAGATACATAAAGTGATATTGAAAGAAGAGTCAGGAGTCATTTTTAATAACATTGTTTTAAATTGCTAACGTTACAAGATAATAAAATGTGCCACACCGCAAAAAAATGACAAGAACGTACAGCAAAAAAACTCGTTCTCGGGCTGTTCACGACCACGCCGGATAATGACTGCGCAGTTGTTTGGCGGATCGAGTAGTTTTGACTGTTGCTAGTCAAGTTGCCGTCGTTGCAGGTGCTTATAAAGGTGGATTGTAAATGTTGTTTCTTACAATAATAAACTGTTTTTGTGCACACATTTTTATATTAGTAAATATATGCCTTCCCGTCTGACTACCGGTTGCCATGGCCATCAATTTGAAAGAACACTTTTCTTTCTCGTGTAGCAGCGCACCACCAAAGTGAAACTCAGAGCGCTGAAGTGCACTCGCTCGAAGTGCACTTTACTTTGCCCGTGTGGCACGGGTATAAGGGAAACAAGAGAAGGAGCGGAGACGGCCCTAAAGCCGCAATTGTTGCCCTATTTCGCTTCAGAGATAGCGTACACGAACAATTCTTGCTGTACGCTAACTCTTCAATACAAACTTCGCGCACGATGTACCTTAAGATTCACCGTGAGCGAAGCTGGTTTCAAATTCAGACATTCGAAAGAAAAGCCATTCCAGCCAATAGGTTAATAAACATAAAAAAAGGTGAACAAATATATATTTTTCTACATTGAAATGAATAGATAGCTACTACTGGCCTAGTTATTCACTCATTTCTTATGCAAACGTTATTGCAGCAATAACCTTGTTTTATTAATCCTTGAATCCTCTCTGAAATTACCAACATAGCTTCTCATGATATATAATAGTTATTGCTTAACGTTTGATTTTTACATAAACTAACAAGCATTCATGGCGCGTGATGATGTTTGTGCTTGCATTATATTGAGTGGAAAATCGTCTTGAATATTGTAATCTTTGATGCACTACAAATATCGCTATTGATTCTACATATCCCTAAAATAGTTACCTTCGATCAGTAAAACATGAGAAGTTTATGTTCTGGTGATTAGTTGACTCTTTCATTACGTAACTACAAGTATGTAAATATTTATCAGTAAGTATATTTGATGTGTACAAACCAGCGAGCATGCGCAATAAATATTCCTAAAGTTACTTTCATGTTAAAATTAGCTTATAGTGTTTGCGCTCTTGCAACACAGGAAGGCGAAAGACGAGTTGCACATCCGTAAAGCGTCATGTTCGTTTTCTGACGTTCGCTCGTAATTATGAAATGAGGTGTACGTACACAATATTGCACTGTTAGCGTTTCAATTATTTTGGTTTGTCTTGTTTTTTGCCGCGTAAATTCCTCACGTACCCTTTACCTACACGCCGTGGTAGCTTAGTGGTTTTGGTAGGTTGGACTGCTAAACTCAAGGACGCGGGTTCGATTCGTGGCCACGGCGGTTTACATTTTGATGGAGGTGAAATGCATAAAACACCCCTGTTCATAGATTTAGGTGCACGTTAAAGAACCTCAGGCGGTCGAAATTACCGGAGCCCTCCAATACGGCGTTTATCATAGCCATATTTTGATTTATGGATGTAAAACCCCAGAAATTATCATTACTATTGTTACCCTTTACCTGTGCTCTCAGTTCTTCATGATATATGAGCAAGTTCGACCCGCTGGGATCGAGATTGGCATTCAACACGTTCTTATCGTCACACCCACACCATCAGAGGGATTTCTGGCCGAAAAAGCGGGTTTGCACCACACGTGATATTGTTGTCGTTAATCGCGCCGTGAATGCAAGTATGTCAAGTTACTAATGCCATGACCCATCAGTCATCTTAGTCACATATATGTGCCTTTCTACGCTATACTTTGGAATATATACCAAGTGAACGAGACGCGAGAGTTACGTGGTTTGTATTTATTTTTGGTACCGCGGTCCCACCGACGGACACATTGCGCTTCCCAAGAGCCTGTTAAGGATTTCGCCTTAATAAAGAAACAGCAGAGCGCGGAAGGCAGTCTTATAAGACAAACCGAATGCACGAAATAAAAGAAAGGGAACGATAGGGTGTAAAAGAATTAGCATGAGCTAACCATATCTTCCACGTTCTCCTGGTTGTCATCGCGATTTCCAGCTTATTTTCTTCTGCAGCGCGTTCACGTTGCTCATTCACGCATAACTAAATGAAGTAAGCGCGAGGAATGCGTTACTCAAACAGCCGCGTAAGCGCGGACCAAGCGAGCTAGAAGGAAATATACAAAATAGCCGTATTCACAGCCAGCAAACGCGTTCTCTGTGTGGTGAGTCACTGCGGTATTACGTTGCGGTGACGTGGTACTTAATATATCCCAAATTATTGCGATGTTGGCTAATAGCAACCAAAATATCAGGCTCGTAGCAGACGCCCGCCGCCTTGGCGCGGCTTCCGCCGCGGAGAAAGCCCACGGGTGCCCCACGGGTCCGGTACAGCAGCGCCGCGGCGCGGGAGTTCACACAAAAAGGTCCTCGCTCCTCCCATGTATTCGCGCGGCGCTTTGGACACTCTCCCATATTCTAGGTCACTCTAGTCTGACCAGCCGCAGGACGCTCTGGTAGCAATGCAGTAGCTGGGCCGCAAGGCCCTACGGGAGTGTCCGCTCTTTACGTAGTATTGGAGTGTACTAGGATATGGTCGAGCGGGACGAGCGGCTGGGGCGGCGCATGCTTTGCAGTGAGGCGCCCGACGTGAAAAAATACTGGGGCGGCGCTGCGGTCGAAGTGGATTGGGCCGCATCAAGGTCGCGCCGTTGGAAACTGCTGGCGATACTGCTCGGCAGGGTCATTCGTACTACTTCGCGCGCTGGTATTTGCGTTCAGACCGCTCAAATGGGGTTCATAATTCCATATGACATGTATTTATGCCTTAAGAATATATTCCTTTCTTTCTCTTCTTTAGTTATTTATTATTATTTTTTAATACCGCTCGGTGATTGCGCGTGCATTGCGGCTGCAGTGTCGGCTTCGGAGGAAAAATATTTTTTCTTGGTCTTCAAGCAGCATGTATCTCTCATGCGTATTGTTACGCATAAAGTTTTTCATCAGTAGGTCCTGCGAAACGCAGAAGGAGAAACATATGCAACCTTCCTGCTTGTCGCTTCAAACAAATAAAACATAGCTGCCTCATCCGGCGCCTTGTCCTCAGATTTACGGGAAGTATTGTTATAGAAAAAAAAAAGCTGCAGCGCAACATTTCATTCAAATTTCCGCCTTTCTCGCGTAACAGAATGTGGAGTAATTGGTACGGGGTCATTTATTGCAGTCGGACCTCGAGCGCCGAAAACGGTTTGAGTTAATTAAATCAAATCAAAGGGGAATTTTATTAGACAATAATATAAAAAATGCGTACAAAGATATTTGGTCCCATAGCCTAAAGCGGCCATTCTATATGCTAATCTTTGGCCGTAAGCCGTACGTGGAATTTTTTCAAGTCGATACTTCAAAAAAAGAAAAGAAAGCCTTCGTGGTAGCCTAATTAGTGGCTATATAGTATAGTGGATACGGTCTTGAGCTTGCGGGTTCAATCCAGGTCGCAAAATTCGATGGGAACGAAATAGAAAGACTCGTGTACTTCTATTTAGGTGCACGTTAAAGAACCCCAGGTAGCAAAAACTATATAAACCGGGTGCCTTAATCGTATCATGGTTTTGCCACGTAAAACCGAAGAATTGGCTTATATTAAAAAAAGAAAAAAAGCAGGTGGCTGCGTTCTTCGGCTTATTTCTGGGGGTGTCAACAACATAAATTATTCTCGAGTCTGATTTCCGAGAAAAACATGTTACGCTATTCCTACATTTCATGCATAAATGTAATGCCATTCCCAAATGACGTATGACCGCTTAACTCAGCAGCTTGAATATTGTAAACGGCTGCTTTCACTTATTCGGTGAACTATCATAACGACCATAATGAAACAATTGAAGGAACGGCATGTCTCACATACACGTAGAGATTTCCGTTCGTTGAAGGAGATAGGTGTGGCACTACACGGGGCACTCAGTTTTAATGGGTTGAAAACATGGTGAGACTGTCAAAAATCCTTGTCTGAATAAAGTTAGCAGATTTACAGTCTGCCCTAAAACGGGGCGTTTATATTGATTGAGAGCTAGGAACTTGATAAGCAGGACTTATTACCACCCGTCCGTTAATTCTCTCAGGAACTGCGCCTCTGCGCAACAGCCACGACTCTCCAGCAGCACAATCATTCGGAATAACAGTCCTCATTTGCAAGCAGTCACTCACCTTTGAGACTTCAATAGTGCTGTTATGCGTTACATTCGAACGGAAACGACTATTCGGCGTCGTACACACTTGCTCACACACACACACACACACCTTTGATTTAATTACCTAGAAACACATTGGTCATTCTTCGCGACGCGCAGTTAATAAACCTGGTTTATTTCACTCTAGTATTGTTTTCTTGGATCATTGTCCCTGATCAATATCCAGCAACAAGAAGCCCGCGTAAAATGACACGGTATCAGTAATAAATTTTTCAACGTAGCCTTAATTCACGGTGCGGAGATACCAGTTACTTTTAGAGGACAGTGGTAAAAACAGCAGTTCACCTGGCTGAAACTAGATTTGGTACCGGCCGTCAAGAGTCATGGGCACACCGAAGCAACTAAAACATAATAAAAATGTACTGCACAGAGGTTCTGCGAGAAAAACTGGGCGTCCCGCGCTCGCTAGCAGACGACGCGCTTGACAGCGACAGCGAAATTGAAGACGTCGCGTTGTATAATTCATGCCTCAAATATATATGTTTGGCAAAATGGTGTAAACATAAATTTGCAGTAGAAATAAAGCACTGTTTTAAGAGCGTACTATGCGCAATCGGCCTCGGCACCCGCAGCGAAAGTACGTTGAAAATGCCGCGGAGCGCGTCTCCGCCCCAATCCAGTTCGCTCGCATTTTTCCACACCGGGCGCCTCAGCGGCAGAGCGCTGTTCGGCCCACTCGACCATTGTCTAGTACACTCTACATACTACTAGATGCGGGAGGCTGTACGTCAGCTAACGGCTGCGCGAGATGGTACTAGATTGTTATGTCTGACGCATGGCCAGATTTTAGCTTGTATGCGAATTCTCCTACATATAGTGTCGCCAGCGAGGCTGTATTTCTTGTGTTGGGTGTCCTGTGTGTTTTCGTGTGTTTGTAAATGTTTGACTATTTCACAGAAACGGAGATTGCAACAGCAGTGTTTCTTTTTCATCGAATTTTTTTCTGCTGAAAGATAGGGCGTTTGTTCTTGTAATTTCCAGTGCATCGTCCTTCGAGACAATGCTTTGTTCCACCGCATAAAGAAATTCGATTTTGGAACACTTTTCATGTGCTAAGCAATTTTCTTCGTGGTACAATTCACATTTCACTTACTACAGATGTGCGTTTGTGGGAAGCTTTTGAGAATAGATTCATCTTTGCTGCAGTTCCATTTCAT
The DNA here is from genome assembly GCF_013339745.2 of Dermacentor silvarum. NCBI lineage: Eukaryota > Metazoa > Arthropoda > Arachnida > Ixodida > Ixodidae > Dermacentor > Dermacentor silvarum. The sequence continues at coordinate 2,695 of NW_023606859.1, read as the reverse complement.
GTTAAATAACTGCCCGTGATGTAACAATCAGATGTTTGCACAACCAGATGCAGCTTCGTGTAGTTGGTTGTATGAGACTTTTCAGAATATAACATGATCTTGTTAACTCGCAAGCTTGCAGTTTCAGCAGGGATTACAATAAATTGAACAATTATTATTGTTTAGGAATGTCAAGATTTCGTGAACCAGAGGCATCTCTACACCGCATAGGAACCTAATCCATAGGAAACAATGTACCTGTAGAACTATTGCACGTCCCGTGCAATAGTTCTACAGGTACATTGTTTGCTCGCTATAAAATAATCAGTGTGAAACGCATATTCGATTTTCGTTTGATGTATGCTTATTTCTTCGCAAAGGAACAATTCAGAGCGTTTATTAAAGATTCATCCAACATAAGCATGCATTACACGGATTCACGCACCCGCAGCGCCGACAGGTGGCTTGTTCCTCGTTCGCGTACGACCTATTTTTTGCAGTCTCTTAGATTCACAATGCCATCCCTACTTAATAAATATGAAGAGAAAGACTCTAACTTTTCTACGTTTACAAAAAAACAAATGCGTGAATTTTTTCTAACTCTTGTGTAAACTTTTTTATAATATACTGTTCGAACACGATCAAGAATGCTTCATTACTCTTTATATCGCGTTTATTGTTTTCGTCATTTTATATGTGTTCACATGAACTCCGAATATTTCAGCTCCAAAACACAAGCGTCCTAGAGTGTACTTATATATCCTCATTTGTTCTACTGTTCCATTGTTGTATTTGCACAACCTCTTTTTAAATTTTTTTTTACCTGCATCTTTTTTTTTTCTCTTATTGTAAATTTGTTTTTGAAAGTATGCATTTTAACACCGCTGTCATGTACGTGGGCCATTAGGCATTTTCAAGTGGTGTTATTACCGCTTTTCGCCTAAGGGACCCCCAACTGTCGTTGGAAATAAAGATTTGATTGATTGATTGATTGATTTCTGCAGCCGGAACAGCACGGCAAAGCATCTGATCTGCATGCTGCGACAAGGTGTGTGCAAAACGGTTCCTGCCACTTACACAATCTGTAGGTTTTGTTGGTATAATTCATACCTGGTCAAATCTCCTGAATTTTTCGTGAAGATCTCTAACGATTATACCAGAGGAGGCACTTGCTTTAGGCCAGTTTGTTCAGATAAATTCCTTAAACAGGCTAAATCGGCAGCAGCAAGAACACTGAAAATGCGCTCTGTAATATAAAACAGTGTTGTCAGTTCTTGTGTTTCAAGTTCGCTGCTGCTTTGTGTGCTATATCTCAAGTTAAATAATGGTTAATTATGTGTGTATCAATGCAACAATGTGGGTGCTGAGAGGAAGCTTTAAAAAAATGTGTGCTATCTCGCCAATAAAAAAATTTTGTCCGCAGAATTTTTACAAAATCTAAACTTCACAGGTTGCCATGTATGACATAATGTACAGCACTGTTGCTATGAATGTGCCATATTCATAACTTGCAGTTTCGGTCTACTTGAATCGCATATTTTGGATCTGGCCTACCTTCACTTTAATCAATTCAATTAAGTAGCCTCCTCTGAGTGATATGTAATTGGAGGCTATTGTACAAATGCATGATGTGCTCCCTACTGACTGCATTGTGACAATTTTTTTAGGGACCATCTTGTGAGGCATGCATATCCTTTCATGTCTTGCTATGATTTGCCCGACAAAAGCAGCAGGGCTTTGGTTACCTTTATTATTACGCATTCTTGTAGACTTCCGTTTCTCTCTCTCTCCTAACATACGTGCATGCGAAAATTCTGTGTTCTTAATTATATTTCCGTAAGCTGTCCTAATTGTGTACTACATCTTTTTTAATTTGGGGGGGGGGGGAGCGGGGTTATTGATTACCATAATATTAGAGAGAACAGGACCTCAGAACAAAAGGCCACAAAAGTGGCTTAAAGTGTTCGAAGCTCAGAATTTAACATTCTGTCTCCTAAAGCACTACCAGTATGAAACCGTTTCTAATTTCTTTGTTTTTATAAGCTAGCTACCTGATTTGCAGCCACATTGTGAGAGAGTATGTTTTTTCTTCTTTTGTTTGAGTTCTTTTGTTGAATGTTCTCCTTTTTAGTTCAGAAATTTTTTCCTACCACCTCACGCGATGCTCCAACTGGAGCCTATGAGGTATGTTTATAAATAAATAAGTAAATTCCTGAGTCATGCAACAAACCATGCAAATCAGTCCCTAAAAAGCCATAAAGAGGATCTATTATTTTCAGCAGCTACCTCAGTCATACTGTGCTCACTGGCGCACTGACAAAAACCATTGCAGCAGTAAAGCACTACGCTAAACATTTCCCTTTCAACATTTTTAACTCTCATATGCTGTCTTCTCCAAATCGTGTTGAGTGCATCTGGAATGTTTCGGCAATTGTTTTTACCTCAACCATTATGCAAAGCAATCATGCAAAGGTTCAGCTTGTTGACTGTTGCTTATTTATACCTAGCCTGATTTGTGGAGTTGACTGTATGCTTTCTTTTTTTTTGCATACCTGCCATGGTTGCTTAGTGGCTATGGCGTTGAGCTTCTAAGCACGAGGTCTCGGGATGAAATCGTGGCCATGGCGGCTGCCTTTCCAAGGGGGTGAAATGCGAAAACACCTGTGTACTTGGATTTAGGTGCACGTAAAAGAACCCCAGGTGGTCCAAATTATTC